>NW_017307813.1:63723-68906 GCF_000935625.1 Nanorana parkeri
CCCCCCCCCCCCCCCTTCCTGATTGGCCAAAAAGCCGGATTCATGTTCTCTAGTCACCTACGTATCATTTTTACAGGACATAAAACTTAAGCTGCCCACAGAGATGACAGACATAAAATAGTTATCTGATGCAGATAGTTTCAGTCTATGTGACTCCCTCAACAATGTTCTCAGTTGGGAACAATCTATTAATCACCTTAGAAAACCTGTTCCAGTCTCCATTTCCACAGTCTCTGGGACAGACTTTTGTGAAAGTTATAAGGATCCCAAGGTGTGTAACTTTTAGTGAACCCAAGGTCCAGTAGATCATATGAAGCCCTTGCTTCTCAGAATCCTGAATACCCATAGCTGGTTGGACAATGTTAAAAGGACTTCTGAAAATCCTAATGCCCCTTAGTTTTCTAAGTGAAGCCTAAGTGCAAATGGAAAATGGTGCCCTAAAAAATCAAGGAAAGCAAGCAATCTTTCTTGTGTCACACTAGCCTGCAAATAATGGGTTGAGTATATTACAGCAAGGACAAAGATACGAACTTTGGCAACAAAACAAGGAAATTGGATATTTCAATGATGTAAATGCAGCTCTGAGGCTCAATACAAAAGCAGAAAACAGCATCTGGCCTTCATCACAAGAGCACTCGACAGGAAATCTCTGGATTGTGAATAACAAGTCACATTCTTCTGAGTCATGGAAATATCTCAGGTGTAAATAAATGCATATTTTCACAGAATCAGTGCAATTCTAAGATTACAAATATGACACTGATGTGCGGATAGATGTCAAACATTTCTTTTTATGGAGGCTGTGCTAAATACATTATGTCCAGCAACATAAGACAAACTGTCCACAAGGATCCCTAAAGTGGAAACATTTTTTATTGCACTGGCTGTTCTGCATCTGACATCTGGAAAATATGTGGCAATTCACACGCGCATAGTTTTCTAAAATATTTTTCTTAGCAGATAAAAGCTGTATTTAGATACGTGGCAGAACATTCCAGTGCACAGTTTTTTAAGGCAAGCTTGGCAAAAAAAAAGTTACCACCAGCATAATCAACTAAGAGCATGCATCAAAAAATACCATATCTTTGGATGACTGCAAGACTGTGTCTGTGCACTCTGTAGCTCCCAAACCTGGGCACACTTAGTGTGCACTACCCTGAACAAAACTACATAAACATCGCTCTACCTACATTTAATATGGCCATAAAATGCTCACATTTCGTTTGATTCTTGCTGAATTGGCAGAAATTAGAACTGTGGGTGACCCTGTCAGCACCACCCGGATTAACTAAAATCAATTTTATAATCAAACTTTGTCACAGGAGCCGGGTGGAAAGTTGTCAGCCAAACAGTGACTGCATCCAATCAGATACAGTCACTGTTCAGGTATTCAGCAACCAGCGGGAAAGGTGGCTGATGAATACAATAACTGGCATTAGAGATACTGTTCAGTGTGGAGGGGGATTCGATTGATTTGATGTCCCAGGTTGCATGGCTAGCTTATCTCTGTTTTTGTCTGCGTTCAAGTAGAGAGAAAAAGGCAGACAGCTGCTTCACAAATCGGTCTGATTCAATGGCTTCAGTGGGAGAAAGCATAAATGAGGATTTCTATGCTGCGCTGCACCTATGTAACTTCTGGAGATCTCCAACTTCTAGAGGCAGGTAGGCAGTCTCTATAATGTGATTGCACATCTATTTATGATCGTCTGTAGATTTATTACAAAGTGGTGCAGGGGCCTGTCCACACAATATATTTGAATAATCTCAAATAAAGCACAGGTGTAATGAATAGTGTACATTATACTATTTATTTCATAAAAGTATAGTTGAACAGAACATCATGTGGCCGGCTCAAGAAGGAAGTCTCTGCATAGATACAATACAAGAACCAGCATACAGACACACGAACACAACTTGTCTATACAGTGTACCTCTGTGCGAGTACCAACTACCAGGACTAGACCGCTTCAATGGGCTATTCTGATGGAGGGGGGTGGCCCAGAAATGTGTCACTGGCGGTGTGTACTTGGATAGGGACATGTCAGACAGAATAGTAGTCTAGTGACTGGTTTGCTGGTCTGTATTTCTCTCTTGAGCCAGCTACAAGGCAGGCTCGCACTGAGTTCTGTTCAGTTACACTTATTGTGATCAAGGCTCTGATCAAAGCTGTTGTGAACCTGAGCACTTTGGATTTTTGTCCATTATGAGCATTTTTATAGTTTTTTTGTGCAATAAAAGTTTGATCTGTGCTGTTTGATGTATCTGTGTTTGGTTTTGTTGTTTACAGTCTATAGTTCTCCAGACACTTTCACACACTGCAAGTAATAGTATAATGATCTGTTGCATTCACTTGGGCATTACAGGAACTACTGAATGGTTAGTGGGCTTAATGGTGAGCACATTCCATTTGCATGACGTGTAACATTTAAAAAGGAGATTGTACAATCAGATTGTATCATGTGGTCAGCTTTCGATAAAGGAATGTTTAGTTTGAAAGTACACGTGCCATCACATGCCTATCATTTATCTACTGGCAGCCTAATGGATAGCTGCCCTCTGAGCTTTTACTCTGTGCAAATAATAACCTGTTGTAGATGTCACTTACTACAGCAACCAAGCGACCTTACCTGCATTCATGTCTATTAACTGTTCTCGTTTCTGCTGTTTCTCTATTTTCTCCTTTTCTGCCTTCTCCTTTGCCAGTTTGGCTCGTCGGAGCTTCTCCTCAGCCTCACGTCTCTTCTGATTGTCTTTCAGTGCTTGCTAAAAATGAGACAAAATTGTAAAAAAAATAAAAATCAGGGCACTGCACGTTCATAAAGTGAAAATGTAGCTAGCAACCTCACCCAAGGCCTGGTAAGTACAAGTGGGATGTGTGCTTAACGCTATGCATAAAGTGACCACTAGAAAGATTTTATTCGCAAATCCCCTTTAGAGGGGCTCCAGGAAAACCAACATCATACAAAAAAGCCTTCAGCTTTCCTATACATAAGTTAAAATATAATGTTTCTTTTGTAACAGGTTCATTTCAAAAGGCTTTACTGTAGGTGTTGCAAAGCATGCATGTAAGAAATATTCCCTGATATACAATGCTCTTTAAAGGTAGCACTTACAACTTAATATAAAATAATGTAACACATGCTACATTTATATTGCTTTGATAATCCTACCATATTTTTCAAATAATGATCTTTATTTCACTATAAAGGTTACACTCAACTAGCATCTTCCTGATAGTTTTGTTCCCCAAAATGATAGAACATTTTGACAGTGATATTAAAGTCAAAATTAAATCACTTACAATGGATGCTGCTCCTTGATGTTTCAAAGTTTTAGTTTCCTGCAGAATCAGCTGGTGCACTGAGCACTGGTCCTGACTTCCTGTTTTTCAGTGACTCCTTTCTCAAGCATAGTGCTATGCAATCACCCGTGTGCGATAGGAAGTAAGCTATGTGCGTCTCCACAAACACACAAGGATGTCATCAGCACACTTTTGGGCCACACAGGGTCCCCTTCATCAGGCTCAAAGTAGCTTTGAGCCTGATAAAGTAGACCCTGTGTGGCCCCAAAAGCGCTTGACAATCTGAGTGACATCTATCAATAAATGGATTTGCACTGACTTGGACTTTGGTCGTGCTGATGACAACCTTGTTTAAAATTCTATTGTGTGCGGCACCATCCGCGGTCATTTAGAGCACCCATAAACTCATTGGGATTTCCGGTAAGGTCTGCTACAAGATTCATGGACACTTTCCACAACCACAGCAAATCAAGCTACTCCCCTCCCCCCTGGCCCCCCTCCTCCCTTCTCCAAGCTAGTAGATGAACAGTTGCTGGAGACTGCTCTGTCCCTTGTAATCTTGTACTGGACAGGAAGTTTAGGGAAGATGAGCTGAGAGACTTGGAAACAGTTGTTCAGAAACATGATGATTGTTTAATATAAAAGCAATACTTTACTGGTCAATGTATATTTGTTTGATCTGAACTCATTATTGAAAAAAAATTTGAGAGTTTAATACTACTTTAACATACAATATGCAGAGGACTTTGGTGGCACATTTAAAATGACATCTAACAACATATCACCCAGACGTCCAGTATATTTCACTGAAAATTATACTTTTGCATCGCAGACTGCTGTTCTCCAACTTACCACAAACATGATACGGAAGTTGTGCAGATCGAGGAAGAACTCCTCTATGGAGACTTTCTTGGGGTTGAAAACAAAGTATTGTCCTAATTCTGTAAACAATGACACCATATTGTCATGCATCATGCACAGTTTTGTGTACTGTTCTTGTGCTTCTTTAACAAATATGTGCAATATTTTTGTCAAGGATAATAATTAGACCATTGTAGTGGATTGTTTTTATATAAACATTGAAAATCATAGTATTATTCCGAGAAACGATCGTGACGATGAAGTGCTGGAAAAATAAACGACAAACTTTAAAATCCATTTCCACCTTTGTAAGTGATTGGCATTTATGGTGGTAATGAAGAGGTGCAGTGATGATGTATACGTGTGCACATTTTCATCACTCACATTGCAGGCTTTCCTTGGTTTTTTTTAATGAACATTTTATTAGGCCTGAAGCCTAAACATTCAGAATTTTCTTTACAGGAAAATCGGTCACACACCAGGGTGGAATGGTAATTAGGCTTTAAACAGCTCTGCCCCTCCCTGTTACTCATACTTATAACATGATCAGTAAACAGCAGCTCTACCTTTGCACACAATACACTGTTGGGGGGAATACTAAAACATGGGAGAGGTGAGAAAGAGCTTGCAAAGCACAGGCAGACACACAGCAGCTACATATGCCTGTTTCATGTACACTCTGTGTACATTGCTGGCATATGCTTTTTAAACATATCTCTGCAAAGATGAAAATGGGCTTTAAAGTACTTTTCAGTTCATTTAAAAGTGTTAAATCGATTTACATCTTTCCAAAGTAAAACCCCTATTCTGTCTGTATTGGCTGCCTACTACATGCCAGGTACAAATGTTAGACTTCCATGTGTTTTCAGATACTGTAGTTTGCTATTTGGGTATTCTCCAAAGAACTAGAAAACTATGGCCAGAGCTTGCAAGGCAACAAAGAAACCCTCTTCTTCACATGTACTTCATAGGAGCCAGTGAGGTTGTCTATTACATTTTTGGGTAAATATAAAGTACATAG
>NW_017307813.1:68937-89623 GCF_000935625.1 Nanorana parkeri
GTTTAACAGTGTATTCATGCTTAAAGCACAGCTAAAGTCTTACACCTTTTATCTTTTATAGTACTGTACCACCCACATGTTATAATTACTGATTTTTCCTTAGGCATGCTTTCAAATACCAATGTTTCTCACTGCAAATGCTACTTTCCACCCTTTTCTATAGTACTAAGGCAGAGCTGAGTGACAGCCACATCCCTTAACACAAGTGTCATCACATGGACTTGTATTGCAAAAAGAAGGAAGGGGTGTCTGTGCAGGACTGTGTGAATTATTAGGGGCAGTGGATCTTCTCTGATTCCTATTGGACACCACATCTGCTGTCACAAGACACTGGATGTTGTAAATACGAGGTCTATTAGACTGCATCCTTATTTCTGTGACTTCAACTGGGCTTTAAGTTACAATCAAATTAAGGAAGTGTAATTTTATACAATACAAATAATTTCCCCAGGTTTGTCTGAGCACAGACTTAGAGATAGCTAAAGGATATTGTCATCTTTTCCACAAACTTATCCTTCTCATCAGCTGGTGGCGGGAAGCTGTCAATGTTCTTCTGAAGGTCTGATATTTGCTTTTTCATTTGATCCAAATTCTTTTGTAAAGTTTCCGCAGACACTGCAAAATACAAGCATTTCACACAGTACTGTGAGGGGCCATGTTTTCAATAAAACAGAAATATTCAAGTGACTAAAAATCTTAAAAATGCATTCAAGTACCCCAACTACTAACACAAATGAATCTTATTTGTGCATCACATGGCTGTAGATCCTCAAACCATCTGTGAATTCCTGCTTACACTGCCCTTTCTGCTGGAGGGTGGTTCATTTTGTGCCCTTCTGGTTGTAGCACTGTACTCGCTGGCTCTGTCCTGCCACATGTATTACCCTGAGCAAGAATACGACATTATACTTCATTTCTGTACTTGTTTATCTTTTTCATAATATTTTGCATATGTGTAGACATTTATTTATATGTTGGCTGCACTATACTATATTCATAGTGTTCTTTGACACCCCTGATACCCCTGAGAAAGCAGTGCAGTTCCCAAGAAACATGTAGGAGTACATTATATCCAAAGATCACTATGGTTCTTCTTTCCTGTTAAGTGTGTTGTATACGCATAAAGAATGGCTTGACTACCTCCACATCATAGCCCTCCTCTCGAATGGGAGTATCTAAATACTGTGCATGCTGGCCTAGCTCCTCTGTCTCTTCCATTGCTTCCCAACATAAGCTTTCATGTAACTGCAGGGTGAAGGGCAACAAGGAATACTAACAGGGGTGTCAAACTCAATTTAATCGTGGGCCGCATCAACATTATGGTTGCCCTCAAAGGGCCTGTAAGACTATATAAATGTATCTAATATTTATCATAATTGCCTCTGCATTTGCTTATCACTGGTTTTACTAATAACTTAATACCTAGATCTGAAAGTAGAAGTCTAGGAAATGGCCTGGTGGGCCAGATTCGGCCCCTGGGCCTTGAGTTTGACACATGTGCTGTAGAGTGTCCTTTAAGTGAGAGCTCTGAATTCATACCCAAGATGGCAGTGCCCAGCAGCTTTTCTCAGGCCTTTTAGATGTCTACACAAGGGAGGGTTTTACAGGTAAATAATGCGCAGGA
Source organism: Nanorana parkeri (assembly GCF_000935625.1). Taxonomy (NCBI): domain Eukaryota; kingdom Metazoa; phylum Chordata; class Amphibia; order Anura; family Dicroglossidae; genus Nanorana; species Nanorana parkeri. The sequence goes on from NW_017307813.1 coordinate 70,562, forward strand.
AATACATACATGATCTTAAAATAAATGGTTGGGTGACAAGGTCTCTTTACCTGCAACAGAGAGAAGTCAGCTTGCAAACCTGGCCATGTTATATGACAAAGGTGTGTAGATCTCAGCACAGGATATACTGTGTGCCTTTAAACAACTGCATACAAACCAATTTTTTGGCAGACACAGTTACTTATAGGAATTGTACAACTGTAACAATGTCCTGCTGAATTTAACAATTTAATTTTAAAAACAGGATCGACCGCACTTGGCAGGGTCCAAACAAGCAAATGAAACTGCCTCCATCAAGAAAGATAAATATACCTCTACTGGCCTTTTCTACATGAACAATCTCATCTGGGAACTGTAATACATCAGGGTAATCTTGTTCACAGGTTTCAGCTAAGAAGTGTAACAATGTTGTCTTCTGGTCACCTGACTTGGTGTCTTTAAGCTGAAAAAAAAACCAAAATGAACAAAATAACGCCAAAGTTGCATTAGTACAGGAATGAATAAGTATTCATCTCTGCAGAAAGTGATCATTGTCATTTTATTTTACCTTGCAGAGAAAACCAATCTCAAAGCCAAAAGCACCAGCGTTCCGGGACCCGGCATTCATAAAGTTTCCGACAAGCAGAGTGAGCTCTAGAAGGGTGGCAAAGTTCTTACTCTTCTGCACCTCTTCACATGCGGCTGTTACTGCAACAATGTCTGGCTTGATGTTTTCTACATGTTCGTTAAACATGAGTTTAAACAGGATGGCGTTGAGTCGTGGTTGAAGCTGCGGGACTGTGCTCATCTAAAAATAATTACCAATTTTAAAAGTAGTACAGGGTGGTAGTTCCATGGATAGTAAATTATTCACAAAACATACAATGTCAGCACCTTAAAGCATAATGATAGTTCAGCATTTTTCTTTAGTGTAAAGTGGTGATGCACCGATACCGGTATTTTGGTACCGAGTACGAGTACTGATAAAACATTTTCGGTACTCGCCGATACCAATTACCGAGTATCGGAAGTCCCATTCAGGAAGCCAGGTGGCGTGTAATGACTCGCCACCCGGCTTCCTGATAAACAAGAAAGTCCCCTCTTACCTTGGTATGTCCAGCCTGTCAACCCCGGGGCCTCTCCAGCCAGAACGCGGCCTTCCTCCGGTACCCAGTCGGAGGCGTCTAGCGGGCCAATCAGCAAGCCAAGCGCCGTGTAATGACGCAATGCCCTGCTTTCTGATTGGCCGGGAGGTCGGCTCTATGCTCCCTTGTCATGAGATGACGAGGGAGCACGAAGCCAGCTTCCCGGCCAATCAGAATGCCGGGCGCTGCGTCATTACACGGCGCCCGGCTTCCTGATTGTCCAGCTTCCCGACCAATCAGGAAGCCGGGCAGAGCGTCATTACACGCTACACTTCTTCCGGATTGGCCGGGAAGTCGGCTCCATGCTGTCTCATCACAAGTGACGAGACAGCATGGAGCCGCTTCCCGGCCAATCAGGAAACCAGGCAGCGCGCCATTACACGGCCTCCTGATACAGTAAGTACTCATGCTAGACATCGGAGCATAATACTCGGTATCGGCACAGATATCGATACTAGTATCGGTGCATCCCTAGTGTAAAGCTTTGTATAGAATGGGAAGCATTAGAAACATAATCAAAGGCATTCGAAAAAAAAAAAAATCAAAGGAAAGGAAATCCCCTCATAAGTTGGCTGTACACTATTAGAATTTTTTTGTTCAGCCTCACAGGCTAAAAAAGAAACAATGTTCAATTACCCATTAACATAAAACTGCATTGATGAAGGAATCTTCCCCTTTGGCTATTGTATTCTAATAGCTGGCAGTGTAAGCTCTCAGAATACTGAAGAGTGACTGCAGTAAATTGGCTGCAGTTACTGTTCAGCTGACAAATTTTGACCTGGCTTCTTTGACAAAAGTGGATTGAAAAATCGCTTTCTGGCCAATGAAGTGATGCCAACAGGGCGGCACACAGTTTGAATTTCAGCAGGACACGTGTATAGGCAGCTTTAGACCCTTATTAGCAGAACAGGCGTCTCATTGGAAGATTTCCCCTCACCTCCTCTTCTAGTGACAGCGTTAACATTTTGAAATTCCCTGCCACTTTCTGTCCTGGTGGCAATGGCAACACCATGGCAAATAGAGATAGTGGACAGGGACAGCAATAAAAATCTGACAAAGGCTCTAGCCCTTTGCAAACCTAGAAAAAAAATATGTTTTGGCTCCAGTTGCACAGTAGTGAAAGTTCCCTAGTTGTTTGAGTGTGTTACGGGTCCAATACATTCACCAGCCCACATGTGGCTTTTTCACCTATATAATACTAATCATTCTTGTGCAGTGGAAGTTCAATAAATGTTAACAAGCCCTAATGGTGCTCATATATTCCTTTTGTAATTTACCATTGAAAAGTTTAATATCTCCTACTATAATTATACTCATACTCGGGTTAATGTATATACACACATACCACTGTGGGTATATACATGTTTATTAAAAAAAAAAAAAACATGCATAAGAATACCAAAACTTACCACGACTCCAAATTGCTCTGGCTCTGCCAAGTCATTGTACTCATCTTTATGTTCTGTTAACAACTGAATCTTTTCATCTTCTGGCAACTGCTTGATTAGATTCTAAAGAAAATAAAAGTGTAAAGGTAACTATTAATAAGCAATTGAAAATGTAAAACACATCAAACCCACCTGTGCTCCTAATGCAGTCAACAAAGACTTCTATTTCCTAAATATTCTTGGTTAACTTGGGAGTTTCTAAGACAAATTTGTTTCATTATTTTTAAAAATTAATCTATATTTCTAAAGCATTTTTTCACTGGGAGCTCAAAGCACTTTATCTCTGGATCTTCAAACTATTTTCAGGTTAGCAGCTTAAGGCAAGAAGGTTAGCAAGACAGCCAGGGAACTAGCAATTTCAGGAGAAGATGGCATAAGCAGCAGCAAAAAAAAAAAAAAGACATCATACCCAGATGTTCATTGTTTAGGTACAACCAGTAGGATCTGACACTTTTTGGTGCCTGCTATCTCCAGCAGCCTTATATTGGATGGCCATGTTGCATGCCCACACACACTACGCTCACATCACTGTTATGGAGGAGCCAAGAACAGTGTTCAGTCTCTATCTCCTTCCCCCTCTTCTTTACACTGTTATGTTAATAGCTAAAATACAGATGCAGTTGAATTCCCAAGGATAAAGTAAATCACAAGGCAGCAGACATAGCCCATAACTAAGGACAACCTTCTAGTTGCATAAAGACCACCACCACCTCCTACAGTGAGGAAAATAATGATTTGATCCCCTACAGATTTTGCAAGTTTGCCCACTTACAAAGAAATGAAAGGTCTATAATTGTTATCATAGGTGTATTTTAAATGATAGAGACAGAATATCAACCATAAATCCAGAAAAAACATGATACAAATGTCATAAATTGAGTTGCAGCTCAGTGAGTAAAATAAGTATTTGATCCCCAAGCAAAACATGAATTAGTAATTGGTGGAGAAACCCTTGTTGGCAAGCACAGAGGTAAGATGATTCTTGTACTTGGTTACCAGGTTTGCACACATCTAAGGAGGGATTTTGGTCCACTCTTCTTTACAGATCTTCTCTAAATCCGTAAGGTTTCTTGGCTGTCGCTTGGCAACTCGATGTTTCAGCTCCCTCCATAAATGTTCTATAGGATTAAGGTCTGGAGACTGGCTAGGCCTCTCTATGACCTTAATGTGCTTCTTCCCGAGCCACTGCTTTGTTGCCTTGGCGGTATATTTTGGGTCATTGTTATGCTAAAAGACCCATCTTCAGTGTTCTGGCTGAGCGAAGGAGGTTCTCATCCAAGATTTTACAATACATGGCCCTGTCCAATGGCCCTTCAATGCAGCAAAGTCAGCCTGTACCTTTAGCAGAGAAACTGCCCCAAAGCATAATATTCCACCTCCGTGCTTGACTGTAGGGATGGTGTTCTTAAAGGTCATAGTCAGCATTTTTCTTCCTCCAAACACGGCAAGTCGAGTCAATGCCAAAGAGGTCAATTTTGGTCTCATCTGACCACAGCCCACTCTCCCAATCCTTCTCTGAATCATTTAGATGTTTATTGGCGAACTTCAGACAGCCCTGTACATGTGCCTTCTTGAGGAGGGGGACCTTGTGGGCGCTGCAGGATCTCAATCGATGGCGGTGTATTGTGTTACCCAGGGTTTGTTTGATGACTGTGGTCCCAACTGCCTTGAGATCATTCACAAGTTCCTCTTGTGTAGTTCTGAGCTGATCCCTCACTTTTCTCATGATTATCCTTATCCCATGAGGCGAAACCTTGCATGGAGCTCCAGACCGAGGGCGATTGATGGTTATTTTGTTTTTTTTCCATTTGTGAATAATCGTTCCAACAGTTTTCCCTTCTCACCAAGCTTCTTGCCGATAGTCTTGTAGCCCATTCCGGCCTTGTGCAGGTCTAAAATCTTGTCCCTAACGTCCTTTGACAGCTCTTTGGTCTTGCCCATGGTGGTGAGGTTTGAATGGAAGAAAGATTCTGTGGACAGGTGCCTTTTATATACATAACGAGTTGTCGTTAGGAGCACCTTCTTAAATTGAGTACACTAATCTGTGTACCACATACCCAGCCTATGGGAGACAGAATTATTGTTGGTTGGTAGGGGATCAAATACTTATTTTACTCACTGAACTGCAACTCAATTTATAACATTTGTATCATGTGTTTTTTCTGGATTTGTGGTTGATATTATGTCTCTATCATTTAAAATACACCTATGATAAAAATTATAGACCTTTCATTGCTTTGTAAGAGGCAAACTCACAAAATCTGCAGGGGATCAAATAATTATTTTCCTCACTGCATATTCCTCTTTTTCCAGATGTCTGAAAGCGCACTTACCACAACCATAGACTCTGTCAGTACTTCTTCCTTCACTTCTAGGATTACATTTTTAATTTCCTGATAGGGCATGCGATATGAACCCAAAAAGATAGCTGTTAAAAAAAACAAACAGCAATGGACTATAACTTTACAGAAATAAAGTAAATTATATTAGCATATCAGCAAGTAACAATCATCTGTTTTTCATTTTCAAAGTCCACTCAGATTAAAGGGAACCTGTGAGAGATGCAATTACTGAGTCCTGTGACTTCCGGCCAGTCATCTTGAGAGCTGTTCAGACTTCCCTTGTTCTAAGACAAAGGGGTTGATTTACTAACCTTATAAACACGCCACAAACAAGTATACACCTCTGTAGTGTGTTCCCTACCAGCATGATCTATTGGTGCAATCTAGACACCTTTGTAGTGTGTACACACCCAGCAGGTGTGTTGTGCAAAGCCCTGCATAAATTTGCAAGGTGATGTTGTGTAAATTAGCTCTACATTGTGTTGCTTGCGTTGATGAATGCAGGAATGTAAATGCATGAGCTAACCATTTTTGTCTAAACTGTGAAGCAGCATTATATATGCATCATGTGCATGATTTTTCCATATATGGCATTAGTGGAAATATGCTTTTAGAGACTTTTTGGTTGATAAATACGTTTTGCTGTGTAAAAATCACACGCACCTAGTGCGTGCGTGTGTTTAGGTTAGTAAATCACCCCCAAAGTCTCACAAGGTAATTATAGACTGGGTTTTTTAGTACAGCCAGCAGAAAAAAATCAAATTGAAGTAGTGATAGTAGTAGGAAGTAATAATAGTATTAGTAATCGAAGGCCCCTGTATAGGGTTCATGAATTCATTAAGAATGGATTTTGATCAACATGTTGGCATTTTATTCATGACCAGTAAGGAAGACCTTTACTTCTAGTTCAGTCTTTTCAATTTCTTCCAATGGCTCTAGGAACACAAGCAGACCACAAACAGTTGGGTCCAACTTCCCAATTTTTCTGGCCGCAACTTTGACCAATTTGCTGCCTTCCAGTTAGATAATCGTGACCCAATATGCAGGCTTTACCCCTAAGGATAACCACCAGTATCGTTTGATCCAGCGCCACCATATACACACTTTGTCAATTGGTGACGCTAGGATAAGGGCCTAGACTACTACTTTGGACGGTGTATTACATATGAAGGCTGAAGCATTAAACTCAATTAAAAAAGCTACTCTTTTGAATCCACTGTTCATGTTCTCATATTCCTCTAGACCTGCCAATCAAGCTCCTATTTCTTGCATAAATTACATGGGCCATACATAGCCTATTCCTAGAAAAATGGAACATCAACTATTAGGAATAAGTGAGGTGTGAGGGGGCTTACTTATTTGATAATAATAAGCATTTCTCGTAAGTGTTTGTTAACCTACATCATATCAATTACCTAGTGTTATAGCTATAACAAAATCTTGGTGCACTAGGTGCTAATCCATCACTTCTTGGGTGAGACAAGAAAAATAAGGTGTTATTTTTGTGCAGCTACTGTTCATTGGCTGACTGACGGGGTATATTATGAAGGATTATGGGCAGATGTGCTTAGTTTCCAGCTTCCTGTACCCATCAGTCCAAGCATACATGGAAATCCAATTAATTAGAAAGTTTTTTTCCCCCCAACATTGTAACTGCTGATAACATTAAAGAAAATTCTGCGTAAAATAATGATGATAATGCACAGCTGTCCACAGTGCACAGAGAGGTTAGAGTTTTCGGTCAGACCTTTTTGTATTTATTACTGATGATTTAAAACAAAGTAAAATTTATAGCCAGGCAATATGCACTGAAAAATGTAAAGAGAAAGGACTATTCTTTTTTTTTCCAGGCATTGACACTTGTGCTGGGTTCTCTATCCTCAATCACTATACACATATTACAGGCTGCTGGAAGAAGCAGATGTAATGCAGCTTGATCAGAGGTTAAACTTTCTTTATACCTCTGAACAACAGCTGGGAGAGTTCTATTGCACTTATCCACCATCTGCTGCACTACGCTTCTTTTGAAAAGTATACTTGTACGGATTTAACAAACATCCCTGTGCCCTGAATGAAGGATGGTGAATAGGGCCTATTTAATGGCTGTCACAAAATAATAGTTCATAGTTCAGGGTTAAAGAGCACAGTGTGTAGCATAAAGAGAAGCACGTGCTTCTAATAGGCTGTTTTACACAGTTTTCACAAACACCCTTTAGAAAACAAAGCAAAACAATTTAAAAAAGAATGCTTATTAATTAGGAAATGTGATTAATATTATATTAAACGCCATTTCTCTTGATTTTGGTATTCCCATTTAGCCAGCATAATCGCTGGTTGTAAGTGCTAAATTTGATCAGCCTGCATGAAAGTCTGTTAATGTCAGTGCTGGAAAAGATGTCACAAGAAGGACACCAACAATTAATAAATAAAACTATATTGGAGGTTAAAGTTTGGTCATGTGCTTAAAGTGGACCTTTACACTTACAAAAACAAATTCTACCAATGCATACCTCTATGTAAGATGATTAATAATAACATAGACATGCCAGGTAGAAAATGCAGTGATTGTAAAATACTTACACTTGCAGAGCATTCACTTCCTGGTTTGAAAGGGCAAAAAGACTTCAGTTTGCCAAAGCAATGCACACTGGGATTGCCTTATCAGCAGAGCATTGCTGGGAAATCTCATCTGTAATCTCATGAGATCTCAGGGAAAGGCATTTTCCTCCCCTGAGTTGATGTGCATGGTCCCATGTCTTAGTCACATGTCTAGTCACATGTGCCAGAAACCAAGTAAATGGAGAGCTAGCAATCTGCCCTTAGTAAACATGGCCACTGCCAGAAGACTGGGAAAGAAAAGAGAAATAAGGTATGCAAAGAATACAATGGCGGCAATTATCTAGAAGTATGTGTTTGTAGATTGTCTGTCACTACTAAAACATTTCTAAAAGGTGTGTTTGTTGCTATTTTAAAGATATGGGTAAAGGTCCGCTTTAAGATTTTCCATAATTTCCTGGATCCAGTTGGACCATCACTTTCAAAAACAGGGTGAGGACTGGGCTGTGTGTGTGTTTGAGGAGTCTATGAGAAGCACTCCATATGTACATAGAGATCATAGAAATGCACAAAGTATCAAGCTGTTTCCTTATATAAGGAAAAAAAAAGAGGGAATGATACTGTCAACATGTATGAGCATTTAAGACCCATCAGCCAAGTCAGGTAGTAGATTAGCATGCCATCACCTTACACTTATGGAGGTTGAGGATGTGCAGTTGTTTTATCACCTGCCAATCTACAGCTAAGCAAATGTCAAAGATGACCTAATTAGATTGACAGGGGGCATAAGAAGTCTTTTAAAAATGTAATGTGACATGAAAAGATACCACATTCACAGATAAAAGTTGGATCTTGGCCAGGAAAACTAAGGGCCTAGGTAAACTGGTGTCAAATAGGGAACTTCAGAATTCCCTATTTACAAGGCAACACATTTGTTCAACATAAAAAAGCCATTAATGGAACTTTTGCTTCACACAACTGCATACAGAGGGCTTGTTCCACTATGAAAGAGCTGCATGTTACAGCCATGTGGAGGAAAATATCAGGAGGTAAAATTTAGCCTCTTGATCTTTACCTATGCATGTGCCAAGGATCAAGACAAGCAGGTTAGGTATGACACACAGGTCTTGGGTATGCAATATTAAGATGAGCACAGAACACGCTCATTATAATTTCCTAATAGATGCATGACATGACCACACTTCACCGGCAGTGGGCAATGCTACCAAACTTGGAACGGCTGTTCCTGGACTAAGGGTACCGTTGTCATCATGGTAACAGTCTCCAGATTCAGCTGTTTTCAACCAGATTGGGCAGCAATCTTGCATCCGAAGGTAAACACAAAACAGCAATCAAACTGATTTAAAAACCTGCCTGATCACAACCGTTTCCTCAGCATAAATTGCCTGTATGTACCTTCTCTGACCTAAACACAAATGCTTGGTGGGTCTGAGCATTTGTGTTTACACAGCAAGCTACCCATTCAAACAGATAGCCAGATCATACCCACACGTTCTATAATGTCTATGGACAGCTTCAGCTTTCCTAAGTAGGTAATGCAGGGACACAAATAGTTTTCACAACTTAATACCCTGACCGTGAATGTCAGTAGGAAAACTCATCGGAGGAAACCGACTTACATAAATTCTGGGCAGTTTTTTGGTCCAATACTTTAAGTTCTTTAATTTTCTTCTTCGGTGCAGTTTTCTTATCCTCTCCATCTTGCTCGGTCTTGGCTGCAGATCAAAGAGAAACAATAACATTAGCAGAATAACAGATGAAGTCAAAAGGAAATACATCTCGGTAATTCAATTTAATTCCACCTCTTCTCAAAGTCAACATCCCTGTACTCAATGAAAATCTCAATTTCAATGCCTTCAATCTGAACACACCCCAATAAGTCATCTATAGAGATATCGCACACACAGCTGCACACCTGTATGCCCCATTCTCAAAGTGTACAGAACGGGTTATGTCACATCTAAACAGTGATTATACTGGGAATAAAAGCAGCTTGCTCTTACTTGCACTGCTGGCTAATAAAAAGAGTTTTAAAAGCAAACTTCAGTGCAGTAAACTGAACACAGCAATTTATAAAAGGAAAAAGCTCCTGGGGACCTCCTTATACTGTCACTCTGCAGGCCGGGAATTTGTGGATATTGTTGAAATAATTGCTAACTTTGCCAACTTGACCCTAATGCTTACTGCAATGTAAAGAAAGTGTAGAAATTGGGAAGGAAAGCTGCAGACCGCAAGATGGAACACAATAGGCACTGTGAAAGTCCTGTTCAACCTGTCAGTGATGGTGTAAAATGAACATTCTGGAGGGAATTTATTAACGCAATTGCGACGGTTTTATCTTCTTTGATCACTTTTGTAAGTGAAAATTTGTTTCGCAGCTCCAGTTAAGATGTATGGCTGTTTTGCCCAGAGCGTACGCTATTTTCCTGATTGCAAGTGTTTGCGACAGTTTAGCTTTTTGCCTGGAGTTGCGTGTCTTCTTTCCTGGAGTCCATTTAATCTCATTTATGAACAGACATTACAATAGCAACATAAATCTGGCGCAAAACACGTAAAATATATCCCATGCGACCATAAGCGAGTTTAAACACTCGCAATGGTGCCTTTCGCACAGTTAGAATTTTTCCAAGACTGCATCATCAGTTCAGATCTTATAGAAATCCAATTAATACTCCCACTGCACAAAATTCATGACTTTCCGATCGGTATATGATAACGCTTTTCTTCCACACATACAACGTTTTTGTAACTAAACATTCAATTTGAATCACAACAGAACCTCAAATTCTAAAAGTTGTAAGAATACTAAATTGTGGATGGTTTAATGTGTCTATAAGCCCAAAAGAAAAAAATGTAATACATTGCAGCAACCAATTCTTAGATGTGGTGGCTGCATTACTTTTCTTTTAAGCTTTTCCCCTTTATTTTTACCTAGTGATCTAGCCAGTAAGTCTCTTATACAACTTCCTATAACAGACCGAGCTGTCCAACAAAAGTGGCATGTAAAGGGTTGAGACGCCCCATTTAACACTGACTATGGTTCGCACAATGGCCAACTTTTATTCATTTATGTAATAAAAATAAAAATGGTTATTGTCACTGCTTAAACGTGTTAGCTGGAGTTTGGCTTCATTTGTTAGGCAAGTCCATTCAAATCTACTAGTGAATCTTACATTACCCTCTCCATAAGGTGACAATGCTGTTCTCCAAGGGTGGCTCCGTTGCCCTCCACAGTGTGGAACCACCCTAAGACAGGAAGTGTGTTACTGGCCAGATCAGCAGAGGAAAATATAGGGAACAAAAAAAGAAAACCCCTAAAATAAGACAAACTAACACAGCAAGCACCATTAAGAGTTGGTAAGCTGCAATATATTACATTTAGTTTTTTTAGATAAACATCACTTTCAGAATTAATCCACTGGCTGTAAAACTTCTGGAAGAAAGATAATTTTTTTTTTTTTTACAAGAATGGGTAGGCCATGGTTCTTCTTTTGTAACAATGACACATTTTCCTATAGCCAAAGCATACAAAACACAGCTAAACTGGAAAACTCCCCATCTAGGTTGCCTAAGCACTTAGTACAATATGACTCAGTCATGAGAATGAAACTGACTCACAATCTAAGCAGGATATTAAATCACTGAAAGAACACAATGCAGTCTCACACTGCCCCTACCTACTAAAGTCTTGCTGTCAAGGATCACTAGTATAAAAAAAATAGGTTTTCAGTACATGTTCCCATACCTGAAACTCACCACTATGTTTTATGTACACAAAAAAAACACTTTAAAGTTGAACTCCAGGCACAAATTATTTCATTTAAATATATTGTTTAGTAGCCAGAAAGGCTATAAATCCATTTTGTGTGACATCATCACTGTACTATACATAGCATGTGTGGGGAGCAGAGCCGTAGAAGGTACTCAGTGGACTGCACCTACAGCAAAAAACTAGAGGAGGGGGCGGATACTAGACTAGAGGAGGGGGCGAATAAAGAGAGAGCAGCAAAGTCTTTACTACAGGAAGCTCCTGCTCAGAGGAAACGTTTCCCAGTTGCAAAGATCAGGATGAAATACACAAAGAACACTAAGATTCAAGTAACAATTCACATGCCACTTGTACTTAGGCTGGGTTCACACCTAGGCGTATTGAATATGCGCGTTTCGCGTCGTGCGATTTTACCGCGATTCGCGGTAAAAAACCGTGCGACAAACGCGCGTTTCCGAAGGCTACTTGGCTGTATCCCAATGGAAACGCCCGACCAAAACGCCCCAAAGAAGTACATGTACTTCTTTGGGCGTAGGCCGGTTTCCCGCGCGTTCGTACTCGTGGAAAAACGCCCTGATGGGAACCATGCACATTGAAAATAATGGCATTTCCCTGTTTGAGCGTTTTTCCGCGAGTACGAACGCGCGGAAAAACACCCAGGTGGGAACTGGGCCTTAGACAATATTTGATTATTCCAAAGCTAAACTTTTAGAAACTCCCTGACTGCATGCACACAGAAACCAGAAAAATGATCTGCAAAAAGCAGTTGCTATACAATGTATTAAAGACTGGTTGGTAGACATGCATTACAATCTGGACGTCGTTTTCCCAACTTGTTCACCGATCACTGTGGCCACTGTATGTCTGGCATGCAAGGGAGAATTTATGGTTAGATTATATTAATTCAAAGAATTTAAACACACTTGAGAAGGTTCATCTATAACGCAGGGGCCCTGTATGGACTCCTGTGCTATTCCTGGCAACTCTGCCCTTATTTCAACATAAAGATTAATTTATAAACATTTAAAGAAAAAACTGAGCGGTTTGCTTGCATTTTCTAAGACAGATTGGCAAAACAAAAAAGCCTTTTAATGAGTTACACATCACATAATGAGGAACATGCAATATTTAGCATTTTTCTTTTAAATATGTAGATTAAAGCAGAACTCTAGGAATCCTGTTCATTAACCCTTACAGTGGGGCTGCCCCCGCACTGCAAGGGTTAAGTGCTTGTTTGAGTCTAGGTGCTAAAACAAACAAACATATACTCACCCAAAGTCTGAGCCGATCAGCTGTCAATGCGCTCCAGCCAGCCTGTCCCCTTCTCTGCAGCACACTGGAATGTTCCTCAGGTCTATGCACAGTATGCAAACATGATGATTTACTGCACCTTAGACCACTGCAGAGGGGGAGATGCATTCCAGGGACTTGTCTAAGAATTAGCTGGCTTGGAGCCTTGATTGATTCAAAGGAGCAGTTAACCCTTGCAGTGCGGGTAGCCCCACTGCAAGGGTTAATATATAAAATTCCTGGAGTTCTGTTTTAAGTCACAGCAACCAAAGTAAATGGTTACTCCAAGGGATTGTAAGGGATTTTTCTATTTAAATCAATTAAATTGCATCAAAACGCATGTTAAGACATGTTAAAACACACCTGTTAGTGCATTCATTTGCATTATGATGCAAATTGACATGCAGTGTAAAGTAAGCCCACGGCTTACTTTAAGTGACACTAAACTTAGAACTTAGTGACACTAAACTCAGGAGTTAAATTTTTAAAAATACATAAGTACCTTAACTATTAATAAAAATGTAGCTTATTTGTGTATCGCTCAGCTGTAGATCCTCAAATTATCTCTGAATTGGTGCTGAAACTGTTCCTCCTTCTGGAGGGGGGGTACTTTTGTTCCCGATGGTGCCTGCCTGTGTTGTAAAGTAGTCACCGCTCCAAGCTCACTCCTGTGATGGACTACAATCTCACATTTAATTCACTAATTTGTATTGAGGTTGAAGTCCATCACAGGAGCAAGCTTGGCGCGGTGACTACTTTACAATACTACACAAAAGTAGCCACCATCCAGAAGGAAGGACAGTGTCAGCATGAATTCAAAGATGATCCAAGGATCTATAGCCGAGTGATTCACAAATAAGTTAGATTTGTGATTTGTATTAATAGTTAAGGTACTTGAATGCATTTTTAAGTTTTGACTCCTGAGTTTAGGGTCACTTTGACATGAATTGTGTCTTCTGTGAAAGTCAATAAGTTTCCTGTTGCAGTACCAATGGCCACTCCAGATCAAGTCACCGAGAACTGGACCACCACAGGATACATTCGTTACTGCAGATTATATTGCCCCTATTCTACCTCCTAATTATTAGTGTTATATATTTAGCATACATGGACTGCCATCACTGACTCCACTTCTGAAAATGTTAGTTGCCTGGCCATCACCAGTTAATACTTTGCGAGTGGCTAACCTGCAGCAAGCAAGAAGATGGGGAATTCGGCTTGCATTTGCTGTATTTCTGTCTGGGTCAGTTGCTCAAAACATTGAAGCCAGAGACCACCAAGTTACAGTCCGAGTCCTGCTAACTTGGCTGAAATTTGTGATGTGGCCCTGCTGGCACTACCCAGCTTTAGAAAAGTCGATTATTCAAATCGACTTCTGTCGAAGGAGCCGGGTGGAAAAACATCAGCGACAGTGAAGCCAGCGGATACAATACAACAGCTCGGGAACGGAGATTAACCAATCAACGCGATTTAGTGTGGATAGAGGAATCTGCTTGATTTCTTTCGCGCAGTCTGAGGCTAGGTTCACACCTGCACTACACCTGGGACGCGCGTCTCAGGATCGCATGGTCCTGTACAATATAGGCAGCGACTGCCGCACAGCCCCATTGATTTCAATGGGGTGAAATCCGCGCGGCAATCGCAGAAAAAAGGTACGCATACCTTTTTTTTTGCGATACACCACGCGCTGCTGTTTTAGCCGCGTGATCCGCCCGGCGCGACTGGGTTGCCATTAGAAAATAATGGCACCCACAGCGCGATCGGTTCACACCTTGGCGACTCCTGACCGCGCGGAATCGTGCACGATTCCCGCGCGGTGAGGTGACGCTTAGGTGTGAACCTAGCCTGAATATGCGAAATTTGTTAGCATTAGGCCAGCTTAAAAGAGTAAAAAAATATTCTCACAGCTATGCTCATATTGCAAACTGTTGGCACTATATAAATCCTGTATAATAATAATAATAATATGCAAGGGGCCTGTGCGGTCATTCAGCAGCAACAGGGGCATGGAAAGTAAACACAACTCTTAACGGTTTGCATTAACTGCAATCAGTATGGTAGTTCTTCCTTTGAACACAATACTCTGCTTTCAATTAGTTCTTGACAGCAATAAACATATAATTTTGACCAAATACGTGCCCCCTGCAAGAAGCAGTTTTCACTGGTGCCATGTCTGTGAAACGGAGGATGACTTCTAGGCAGTAAGGCGCAGACATTCTAAGGACAGAAAATGGACAGGCACACATGTTTCTCATCCTGTCAGGAAACCATGTGCATCACATTAATCCCAAGGAATTCCAGGAAGAATGACCACAGCTGTCATTCAGAAACAGGAACAGGAAAGCGGAAAGGTCATTTCCAGACATTGACTAAAAAAGGTGAAATCCACACGTGTGCTTCACTATACATCCATGGGGGTTGTAAGTGGTTTCCTCTCCACTCAGTATGTGACCAACCAATACTCACAGGAAAAATAACACTTTGTTTTTGTCTTTAGATAGAGAACACCCTAACAGATACCATTTAAGGAGCTTACTATTTATAGATTATTCCTTGTCAGTACGAAATGTTAAGGAACAAAAACAAACCAAACCAAGAGGAAAAAAGCAGGTAAAAAATACTATATCATGGATTGTCAACACGAAGGACCACTACATACACCACAATATATAAATCATTCAAAAAAATACATTAGTGCAGAAATTCTTAAACCAAATGTTCCAATAAGGATCTACTCCGGGTAGCCTCGCTCACCCCTGCTCTCGTGGTCTAAGGACCTGCAAGTTATCACGTCCAATACAGTGTAATGGACGGGAGGACGCAGAGGGACACTCCATTGCTGAAGCAGAGGGGGTCGTCACCAGAGCAGTATATGAGGGGGAATTTTCCAACAGGAACAACTATTTGGCTGACAACTATCTAATACAGGATTTCACTCACTTTGGGAAGATCTCCTCACATCCTGTTGCATATTGAAAGCAAATCTCTGCAATAGAACGCAGACACTAAGTAGTCTCTGCAACCCCCAAACTATGATGGCACTACACAAATTATCAAAACAAATTATTTATGCCCTACTCCCAATCCTTATTTTCTATTCTAATAACTGTTTAACTCAAAGGAAACTCAGAGACTGACAATGCTGACAACGTATTTTGCATATGCTAGCTCCCTGGTAGTGATGCTGACTCTAGCTTGAATATCATTAGGCCTGGTTCACATGGATGGCAGGCTCCACCATCCCTCCGCAGTGGATGGCTTTTCAGAGGGTGGTATAACAGCAGCTGACCAGCATTTAGAAGGCAATGCTCCTGCCTTTTGAATGCCATTTTTTTTCCTTTTTTTTTTCTGTTTCCTTTGCAATAGGACTTGAGGTTGCAGTGTCGATTGCAATCGTTGTGTTTGGCAAGTGGCACTGCATGGCAAGTGCGATATGCGGTTTACATTTTGCCGTGTCTTCGATGCAAAGCACCCCCACATGTGTGCATGCATGAACAACCGCTATATTAAGTTTTATGTCAACTGCCTGTGTGAACAATGCCTTAGATAGTGACCTACATCAAGTGTACAGATAACCTCTGACATTTCTCCATTGCTTGTTCCAGGTGTGTGTCTCAAAGTATTGAAGCCAAGGAGCAGTATAACACCCAGCCAATTAGAAAAAACAGCTTTCAATTATTTCAAGGTAAGTTTTACTTTAATGCAATTAGCAAACAGACCCAATGACTGAGATCTCAAAAAAATACACAGTATGGATAAATTCTAGACTTGGATCAAAGATGTGAGGAACAATAACTAAGTGTGTGGAAGCAGCAGCTGGCTGACACTCTGCCCATACTACTCAATGGCAGTAGCAACAGCTGCCCCCTGCAACAAGCTGCTTGTATGCGACATGTGTCTTTTCACAAACTGTCAGACTAGAGGACAATCTTACACAGGCCCTTGTGAAAAAACAAATGCAGATGCTGATGTCCCTAGCAAGCAATCAGAATCCAGCTGTGGTTTTTCTTTTATTACCTAAGGCTACATAAGGAGAAAGAATGTAATCCTCTGCTATTGGAAGCAGCTACCTTCCCCCAGTTTTTATATACAAGGCTATTAAAAGGACAATGTCAGATATTTCAGTTATGTTTTCAAATAGGGGTAAATTGCTCCCCTTTTTTCTTAAACGTTTTTCAAATTTAAGTAATGACCTTTTCCTGTCGGTTGGTTTGCGTTTCTGTCCCATCACACAGGGCCATAAGAATAGGTTTTGCTATTCATTCTGAATGGCATCCCAATACACATAGGCAGTTTACCGTTAAGCACAGATGTGAACCATCTGTGTGTTGTGGTGTGATGCGTTAAAAAATGGTGTATGTGCAATGTTATGTGCATTGCGTTTTGACAGCTGCTTGTTGATGAATGTGCGTTATCACAGTGTCCTGCCATCAACAGTCTCTTGTAGCTGGTTTCACTATTGATTATACATTATGGAGAATTAAGCTGGGAGCATAGCACCATCATTTGGGTGTCTAATGGCCATGGCTTTGGGACAAAGGGAACAGCTACAAGAGCTCATCAACCAGCTAGATCAATTTTCTAGTTTGAAGGGCCCAGCAACCAACTACAACTATTGGGTCCCAGTAACTCCACGGGGCCCAGTCCAACCCGAGTGTAATAATACATCAGGCAGTAATAGCAATTTTAAACAAATGTAAAAAAAAAAATGTTCATACAGTTTCAATATATAGATCATCGGTTCTCAACTCGTGGGTCGCGACCCAAAAGTGGGTCGCGACACCCTCTGCAGTGGGTCGCGGTGTCATGTCTGCATAGACTGGCCCATCTGCATTAGAGAGAACTAGAGGGGTAATTTGTGGTTCAGCCTGTGGGAACCTCATAATGTCAAACTGTCCCCTCTCTCCCGGCCTCCCCTGGGCTCTCCGATAAAGTGATATGGCCCGGGGAGAGAGGGGACTATTTCCTCACATTCGGCTGGCGCATTAATATCAGGAGCCATCATATAATCTTTATAAAAAACATTGTGTAATTATTAGTTTCAATGGAAAATGGTCTCAGGAGCAGGAATGCCTGAGGTTAGAGTGTTATGGTACCCTGTAATGATTTTGTATCCAAGTCTGGAACATTGTCTAATGTTAACCATGGACTCGGTCACAAATCCTACTAAAGATCAAAAGAACAAATGCAACTGATAGGAAATATGTTACACATCAATGGAGTTCAGCCTAACAGAGGGGCTTTGTTCCTTGAAAGTTGGCTATAACTTCCTCCCTAGTTAACCACTAACTTTTTTAAGCTTAGCTACTTTTATTTTGACTAAAAGTATGCATAGAGCCCCATTTCTGCCAGAAATTAAGTGCAATTGTCGGCGCCATATACATACCTGTAATAAATAAATAAGAATATCATCCCCTTTCGTTTTAGAGGACTACTTTAAAAGGGTTAGCAGAAATAATACTTGTTTATTGTATATATTATTCAGAGAAATATCCATAGACCTTGGAAATTCTCGTACACAAACTGGCACAATTTCCTAATCTTTCAAGGTGGACATTTAACACTTTCCAGCCCGGTTATGCTAGCCCACATAGTACAGTGAGAGTGAACTGAGAGACTGGCAATCACCTTGAATGTAAAGACAAGCAGATGGGGATTTTGGGTGAAGGAGAGATTATCCTAGGGACTGATCATTTATTTTCAAATGATCAAATTCCTCCATGTAAGGCCAGCTTTACAGCCAGCCCCCGCTGAAAACAACAGTCCTGTAGGAAGCATTTCCTGCAGTGCCTGAATAAGTACAGCATAGTTTACGGTTACCATTTGACGTATTTACTATTTTTTACTTTGAGAAAGTACTCTGTATATCCACTGAGCACATATTTTGAGTAATTGTTGCAAGCTTTACAAGCTTGTACTTCTAGATATTTATTTTTTGTAATAAATGATATGTAAATCAAACAACTAAAATCATACACAATCCGAACATGTTAAAATGGAACTAAAGCCAACAATTTTTTTTGCCGTTTTTGGAGAGTAAAGGAGAGTAACACCTCTTCACTTCCTGTCCCACAGTCACAACAAGAAGTGAGGGAAATCCCTGTCATCACAAGGGTTGGCAGAACTAGGTTTCCGCATTGGAAGATTTCCCCTCTATTCCTGTTCTGATGACAACTCCAAGTTTGGGATTTTCTTTCACTCTCAGTGATAACAGTCAACAGAACAATGGAGAAGCTGAATCTCCCGAACGGGGACACAGATTGCAATTAAAACATGACTAATCCCTTTCCAATCTATCCTAAACTTTTAAAAAAAATACTACTACTACTTTAACCCCTTCGTGACTGACGACGTACAGTGTACGTCGCCAGCATCGGGGCTGTTTAAACAGACTCCCGGCGACTTTTGCCGCCGGGACTCTGTTTAAACTTGTAGAGCCGACTGTCGGCTTTACAACAGAAGCGATCCTGGCGACTTACCTGTCGCCAGATCGCTTCTGCGTCCCGAAGAAG
>NW_017307813.1:89952-108050 GCF_000935625.1 Nanorana parkeri
GGGGGGAATCCAGCCCCTGCCCTGTCACGGCAGAGAGCCTTGACAGGATCGAGAGGTGAGCGAATGCCGGTATGTGTTCGCTCATCTCCCGATCTACTGAGCCGACCTGTGACAGTCTCATTGTCACAGGTCGGCTAGAACTATGAGGTGAGTGAAAAGCACTCGCCTCATAGTTCTCCTTTAAATCCTGCAGGTTTCATTAAAATAATAGCTGGTGACCCCGTCATGGAGATCCTTGTTCAAGGACAACGCTCCCTTTCTCCCGACTCTGCGCCTACATTTTTACGCTCCATAATAGAAGTCACCAGCACTCGATGATATGTGCAAGAAGTAAAGCACTTTTTATTCAATCGTCACATGCGTCAAGCAGCCAACGTTTCAGGGCCACTCAGGCTTCCTTCTTCTGGGCAACACAGTGACGTCACTATGTCGCCCAGAAGAAGGGAGCCTGCGTGGTCCCGAAACGTTGGCTGTTTGACGCATGTAACGATTGAATAAAAAGTGCTTTACTTCTTGCACATGTCATCGAGTGCTGGTGACTTCTATTATGGACTGTATCTGACACGGCGCCATCCATGTTGTCACTTCAAGCACCAACCTCTTACTCAAGGTCTGTCTGTTCGCTGTATGGAGTGCAGGTGATTTTGTATTATTGATTACATTTTTACGCTGTCACATGGGCATGAAAAATGCAAGTAGTCATTTCAACACATAATGCACAAGCATTTTCCACAGTGGTCACCATCAGGAGAACCCTTCCTGAGCAAAGATATGTAGATGACTCTGGAATGCATATGACTCCAGAGACAGGAAGGGGCTGCAATGAGAAAACAAGAGATCAGCATGATGTATTAATGAGCACAGAACTGTATCGATTTGTGTATTTTATATTTGCTTAGATTTCAGCTTTCAATATATGGTATGTTTGTACAGATCACATGAAGGTGCTCAATCTGTCAATCTCTTTGCTACTGTTGTGATATCAGCCACATAGGAAGCACTTTGTTTTCAATAAGCCACTCCACATATCGACTTGCAATGTAAGAAACCGCAGTAAAGCACTTTAATTTTGTAGCACTGCTAAAAGAAGTGGAATCTGCATATGTAATGATTAAATATGGCTGACCTCCTGTACACAAGGTTATTAAACAAACAAAAAAAACACAACACACGGATAACATCAAAATGATCTCTTTTACAATGGACAATGTATTGTGTTTTCACATCGACTCCACATCCTTATTCCCACAATACTTTGGCTGCGAGTTTCAAGTACAGGATTAGTCTGGACCTGTCCTCTGCAGAGATTACAGGATATGCTGACACACTCTGCCATCTCCGGGTGGCTTCAGTGCAAAATCCGTTTTAGTATCTGCGTCATTCACACAAAATGGAGAGTACAGATAAAATGGCCTGGCACGGGAAAAAGCTGAAATCACTGCAGAGTGGTTCAAGTGCAACCTCTGCTGTCCAAAAGAAGGAACTGCAAGCAGATAATTACTCCCCACTATCAATGAAGGGACCTCTGTTTCTTTTTTCTTAAACATTTTCTGTTTACAGCTCATTTCCAGGATTTGGGCTAATTAAAATATAGCATGGGTCAGCAGTGGCTTTAAGTGGCTGTTGGCAGCCTCAGGGGCTAGCTTCCTGCAAAAGTCAAAGAGGACCATTCTCTGGTAGTTACACAATGAACAATGTCGCTTTTGCTAGGAACAGTGTGTGACAATTAAGTTAGCCATCCCTGAAGGGGAATCCCATGATTCAGAAAGATAGCAGTCTTCCATGCCAAGCCATTTCACTTTGTTGGTCTTAATGTCCCCTTTATTTCACTCAGAAAAGAAGGATTTACTGTCATAGTACAACTTAATTGCAGCTGCCATATATTCATCTTCTATGATGACTCACCAAAACCGCATTAAAAATCATCACTGCAACTATAAAAAGGACAGAACTGGGAACAAAGTTGGGCTTATTTAATAACCTATATTATAGGAACAGTGCATTAACTAGAAATCCGCAGTCACATCACTGTGACCTGGCCTTGCAGGGCTTTGCACACTTTGCACTTTTGCAATTTAAAATCTAACGCTAACACCCACTAAAAAGTGTACCTGTCATCAGAAATATGTGGACTTCTTTCCTGGCTTCCTTCTCAAGATAAGAGCCACCTAAATGTCTTTGGCCAGGTAGCCCTGGCACTATGCTGTCTTTCCACAAAAGTAATTTTTTCAATCAACTTCTGCCATAGAAGCAGAGTTGAAACTTGTTGGATGAACAGTGGCTGCAGCAATCGTTCATGTATTCTGACTACGGGTACTGGCTGTCAGACTACAATAGCTAGAAAAATGTGCAACTTAAAGTGACACTTAACTCAGGAGTTAAATCTTAAAAATACATTCAAGTACCTGAACTATTAACACAAATGTATCTTATTTGTGTACCTCAAATCATCTCTGAATTGGTGCTGACACTGGCCTTCCTTCTGGAGAGTGGCTACTTCTGATCCCCACGGTCCCTGTGTGTGTTGTAAAGTAGTCACCGCTCCAAGCTCACTCCCGGGATGGACTACAATCTCAATACAAATTTGTTAACGAAACGTGAGATTGAAGTCCATCACAGGAGTGGGCTTGGAGCGGTAGCTACTTCACAACACACAGGGACCATGGGGAATAAAAGTAGCCACCCTTCAGAAGGAAGGACAGTGTCAGCACCAAGTCAGAGATGATTTGAGGATCTACAGCTGAGTGATACACAAATATGCTACATTTTTGTTAATAGTTAAGATACTTGAATGCATTTTTAAGATTTAACTCCTGAGTTTAGTGTCACTTTAAGTATGCAGCTAGTGAGAGTCAGAATTCCTTATCTGTACAGTTGGCCTAGGTTAGGCTGGGTTCACACCTGGGCGTACGGAATATGCACGTTTGCCGCGATTTGCGGTAAAAGAAATGCGAGACAAACGTGCGTTTACGAGGGCTATCCGGCTGTATCCTAATGGATACGCGCGGCACATACGCCCCAAAGAAGCTCCTGTACTTCCTTGGGCGTAGGGCGTTTTTCAGCGCGTTCCTACTCGCTGTAAAACGCCCAGGTGGGAACCATGCCCATAGGCAATCATTGGTTTTCACATGTTGAGCGTTTTACAGCGCGCAGGAACGCCCAGGTGTGAACCAGGCCTTAGAGAGTGAAAAAGATCTAATATTAAAGTATTAGCATGATGGCCAGGCAACCGGCATTTTCAGGAGGAACGCTCAGCAATGGCAGTCTACATATTTCTCTCAAGGCAAGGGTAATTTAACATTACATTTTTTCAGTTCCTATAATCTTTGGAAACCTTTTATGTTGTTTCACTTAAAATAGTATATCATTGTGCACTTTACACTAAAACTATTATAGACTTAAATGTATAATACAATATTATTAGTTATAATAAAAAGGTAGCTATCTATGGCATTATATACTGTGTGAACTCTTGAATGCAAAACTTTATTTAAAAAATATAAAAAGGACCATTTTTTAAAAGAATGTTCACAGTTCCTTGTCCCTATATAAAGACAAGTCAAGCAGCAAAATCTTTCCCTCCATAAGTTTGTTCAGTGTTTGAAGAAGTGTTCAAAGTCTTTCAACTTTCATTAAACACATTAAATAGCTATTTCTTTAAAGTTAGGTGACATTGTTCTGATTCGATGCTTTACACCTATATAAATATGTCTAGGTAAATGCACACACATATATGAGAAAGCAGACTGCCAAGATCAGATTCTTTTGCACAATAAGTTCTTTATGGTCATTGCACAATCTGTTGATGCAGCTGCAGAATACAGGAGAAACCCGATCTCACATGATACATTCACTCAAGACAAAATGGAGGGGGCGCGATAAAGGAGAGCGTGTGATGTTTAGCACACTAACATAATAGTTTAAGGGAAGAATGACAGATGGCTGTGGCTGTAAAGTCTCTGCCAGTGAAAAAAAAAAAAAAAAAAGCTGCTGGTCAGCATTGAATTGTTTTTACAATAAACATGGCTCCTTCCTCTTTTGTCAGCATGGCGGAGGGAGGAAATAGGGTGGGGATCACAAAGGAGGGGGCCTTCACTACGGATGAAAATAGGCTGGGCGGTTTCCTAGGTTACGAGGAGTCATCCAATCGGATTTCTCTGACCTCATTGCGGTAATCTGAGCCAAAAGTAGCTCAACTGCACACCTCTGGTGGCTGAAAATGAAAAGTGCAGCACAGATTTTAAAATGCATTGAAAAAAATCAAGAAAAATGTGAATAAATGGCTTTAAAAGACATTTAAAAATCAAGAAAAAAATGCCTTAAATTTTATTTTATATTGCCAATGTGGAATAAGTGATTCTGAAAGAGAAAGACTCATAATATGACACAGGAAAATTAAATAAACAGATATAAAACAGGATAGTATGCAAAGCAGTTAAGGTGATTTTAACACTTTTGTGAACTAGCATAGAATAGTTTTTGTTCATTTCTTTTTACTGGCAGAAGAAAATAAAGGAAAAAAAGGGAAAATGCAACTACCATGTCATAGGACTGGTAAGCTGCATAATATTTTAATTTTTGTTCTTGGGTGTAGATACACTTTAAAGAGTGGCTCCACATCTGCCGATGAGCTGGTGGTTAGCAAAGCGATGTTAAAGTAAATCTCACATATTATTGACATCTATATCTAAAAATGCTACTTGCCTGACCCTCTGGCTAGAGTCATTGGGAGTTAGTGACTTGGAAAGTATCTCTCTGAATTCCCTGATCTAGATACTTCTTCCAAGTCAGTGACTGTTAAAGTATGGAAGCCAGAGGGTCATCATATTAGACAGGTAACAAGTACTTTCAGGACGTCACCAATGACAACCTCTTTCAGGACCGGTTTACATTAAAGAAACACCGCAGTGGAACAGGAAAAGGTTCACATTTATACTAAAGGCTTGTTCACACTATGTGCGGTGGCCTGCGTTTTTTTGCACAAGAACAAGGCAGGTCACCGGCACAGCACACAGAAAACCCTGTTCACACTGCAACACTGACTCCAGGTTGGGTGCCATGGAGCGCACCACAGTCAGTCCTACAAAACAACTCTGCTGAAGCGCTTTCACTTTAATTACATTTCATTTTGGAAAACGTCAATAAAAAAAAATGGAAACAGTGTGATGTGTTGAAAATTATTTCAATCACCCAGTCGAGTACAAGTATAAAGCCTGTATTTTTAATATACTTTGCAAATGATTAGGCATTATGGCTGAATGCAGATTCATCTTATTTACTAAGCTAAGTGAACATTCACATACACTTTTGGGTTGTAGTAGGAAGCTAAATAGTGAAGGATACATTGGGAGAACACTAAACTAAATGGAAATAGTGTCCCAGTAGGTTTCAAACCCAGGACCCAGTGTTCCTAGGCAAGAATACTAAGCCACTACTTGCTTCTGGATATGTTTGATCTGTGATATTGCGTACAGCAACAGCATGTAGTCCGGCTTTTTACTGTGCTACATGAATTTTCTGAAATTATTGTCTGTCCTGTGCTGCCCAATGGCAACCTTACCCAGCTTTTAATTCATTTCATTCCTTTTCCAAGATAAGACTCACTAACTGCTTCTTAGAGAGAAAGAGGCCATTTAAATGTCATCTACTTTTATAAGTGATATCCAGCGATAGAACACTTCGTAGGATTTCATAGCAGTAGCAGAGTCTTGTACTGTGTTAGAGACAACACATTCAGAAATTGTGGCGTTTCGGTAATGCACATTATTGGTTAATTCAAATTATTGGAGATGCCAGTGACCGTAACAAGGAAAATAACATTGTGCATATGCATTAATATATAAAATATAAGACAAAGTCAGGGATATAGTCCTGGAAGCTGAAATACTACCGCACATGAAATACTCAATTCACTCAGGTATCATATGTGACACTGAATGAAGAGCAATCATTAGACATGAAAATTAGGTAGAATGAGGATTCCCCAACTTAATAATGGTGTATTAAATCAACAAAAACTTGAGGCATAGGCAGTAAAGGGTAATAAGCATTCCAGGAAGAAAACATGGCAAGAGTAAGTGGAAAATATAGGAAAGTTAGATCAGAGCATATATGGGAAGAGGAATAAACTGTAGACGGTAGAAGGAAAGGGAAGGGAGGGAGGAAGTAGAGGAGAAGGATGAGAGACACCATCAGAACAAGTCATTAAGAGGAATAATTCAGGGATTGGAAGATTGGGATATTGTTCCAATGAATAGAAGCATCCCCGGGTTTATTTTAAGAGAAAGAGAGATCCAAGCATCCCATATATGGTGAAATTGACATTGAAGATGTTGTCTATATGCTATATAACATTCATATGTGCAGTGGGAAGAAACTTTGAGAATTTCAGATATTGAAGGAATATTTGGTGTACGCCAATTACGCGCAATAGTCTGGCTGCAAAGAGGATATGCATGATGTGCTTTCTATAGATGGAGGGATATACGTCAATGAATATACTTAACAAAGCTAGTTCAGGTGAAGGTTTGGCAAGGATACCAGTAAAAAAAAAAGGTAATTATTGTAAATATTGAGCGTCAGAAACTTTTTAGGGTTTTGCATGACCAAAAGATATGAGGTAAAGTGCCAAGTTGGCCGCAGTGTTTCCAACTAAATGGGGGTGAGGATGAAAAGATTTTGGACAGCTTGTATGGAGTAAGGTACCTGGTATCTGGATATTATTTTTTGGGGAACTTCCCAATGATGAATGCACCTAGAGTGAGAGTGTCATCTTTAGTGGCTATTTCCCATTGAGAAGTGGAGAATGTGAGATTTAGGTATTTTTCCCACTTGAGCATATAAAGGGATTTTAGTAAATTCATATGGAGTATTAAGTAGAGTATAAAATCTGGAAATTCCTCCTTTAGGTTATTGAGTGGGTAGTACCATGCCTTAGCAGATATAACAATTGGTTGAAATTGGTGGGACTGGCAAAAAGAGAGAAATTTGAAAATATGGGTATTTATCCAGGGGAGTGGAAACATCAAGTAGGAAGAGAAGATAAACCGCTCTTGCGGCAAGAGGAAAGATTGAGGTGAGGAATTAGCAATTCGAAGGCGCCAAGCAGTATAGGAATTTCATGCGTTATGGTGTTTCCCTTTTCAGGATGAAGTAGTAAAGACCATACTTGGGAAGTGGCTATTATAGTAGGAAAATCAGGTGGAGTAAGCCTTTTATTTAAGGAAAAAGCTGTCCCTCTTCATGTTTTATACAATCCTTTAAGTGACTATCTTGAGGAGTAAAGTACAAAGGCCAGCATTGCTGACCTCCTGGAGAAAATGCTACTTATCTTAACCTGGCCATCCACTTTATGAATTTCGGCCGGTCAGCACCCTTTCAGCTGGCATCAGCTGATGGAAGAACCTGGTTGGAAAACCTTCAAATGAACAGAGCCAGCAGCCAATGAGCTGCCAGCTCTGATTGGGTATTCTGACAGCAGCCGGTGGCTTAAACAGCAGGAGATTCCTTGATCAAGGATCCCAAGCATTGATGAAGGAATCTGCTATATTTTCTTCATTCATCCTGCAGGTTAAATAAAGAAAATATTAGTGTATGGCCAGCTTTACACAAGTACTTTTAAATCAGAGAACAAGCATTGTTTAGTGTCAACATTTCTTATCTCTATACTTGTTCCAGCTCAGCAAATCAGTAAAGTTGTTGGTGAATTTCTGAAACTTGTCTTTTCTCAAGTCTCAGAAACAGTGTTGCTGCGTGTCATACTTTATAGGCTTTGAACAATAGAAATCACCAGCATGTGACATCCACATCTCTGCCCTGATGACCCTGAACACAGTGCCATCCGTGATTGTCACTGCGAGCACCACTATTTTCACTTGGGCCGGAAGCACTGTAAGGAGTATACTAAAACTTGTTTTGTTCTCGTTCTGTGTCATTGTCCTTCCAGACTAAGTAACAATAAAGTTAGGTTTGTCAGGAAGAGAAAAAAAAAGTGCACAGCAGATTGCATCATACTGAGTCATTCCGGGTGTGGCAGGGGACTTAAACGAGTCCTTGCTCCATCTGGTGTTCAAAATTAGGAATTACAGCCACATTTACAATTGTTGTTCAAGTATTAATTCACAAGTTAAAAACCAACAACAACAACAAAAGTTTACACTGCAACATCTAGATTTAGAATTTTCTATTGAAAGTTTTTGTCCTACATTATGCTAAACTCAAGAGATTCATGTTGATTAACATTATTAGGGTATTAAAAAAACCTAAACATGTCCATTTGTGCACTTCTTTTATCATCTGGTTGCATGTAAAGTCATTTAGAATATTTGGAACCTTACAAAATAATAAATCTTTAGTGAAATTATTTATCAAGGTTTTTATTCTAAATAAAGTATTTTTTTATCCAAAACATTCATATGTTTTATAAACATTTGACACCAGGAAAAATAATTGCTCTAGTGCAGGCAGTCATTGATTAAAAGAGGCTGCAAAACAATTCCTCCCAAAAACTGTTGGACAACGTATGTGTCAAATAATAAATACAAAAAATGTGTGCAGGTTAAATTGCTGAAGGATGAGAAGGACAGCTGTGCAGTGAGATATCGCCCAAGTCTGGGATAAAAGGTGAGGCAAAGATGTAAAGGAAAGATCAAGCTCTCGCTGCCCTCCATCTAAAGCAAGGTGGACTACTTTGGCCCTCCAGTCGTGGAGAAACTGCAAGTCCTGTCATGCATCTGCCTCTGGGAGTCATGTCTGTGGTTGTCAGACTTTGGCAATGCATCATGGGACTTGCAGTTCCACAACAGCTGGGGGGCCAGGTTTGCCCACCCCTGATCTAAAGCAAAGTATGTCAACTTGCAAAGTATCAGGGGCCTCAACGGTTGCCCTGATGGCTCTGAAGGTCCACACATAATATTCAGTATACAAAAGAAAAATGTCAGAGACTTACTAGAGAAGATAATCAGAGACTACAGACCTGAAACAGGGACTGCTTGGAAACTGAAGACACACTATAGGACATAGGCAGAGACTGGGGGCATGCTACATGAGAGGCTTCCTTACAAATGAATGCTTCCATTTCCATAGCAATGTATATCTAATGTGCCAGTAATTCAACTAGAAGTGATCTGCTACCAAAACAAGTACAATGTACACTGCCCATCACGCATACATTATACAAATGCAATCCATCTCCGTTTTCTTCTCACTACAGTCAGTCTAGTTAAGAATGTGATCAGTGCAATGTAAATATCTTCAGCACACATTCACTAGAATTCATAGAGTGTTGCAGACTAGGTACCCACTCATTCTATGATTTCCTGGGCTTTTTTTTTTTCATTAAAATAAATACTCTCTAATGCTGATTTCTTGATTTACAAATGGCTGGTGTGGGTCCTGTTGAAAAAGCAGAAATCTGTCTCCTGTCCATGTGACAAATGGCGAGAGAGTCATGTGACTGTCAGTAAGGTGTATATGAATCTGTTGCAGAATTTCCTCAGAGAAAAAAATGTTTCGGTGACACAATTTACTCCAACAGGCCTAATTTACCTTCACTTTTCCCATCACCGATATGGTGGTATTTCTTAGTGAATTTGTCAGCAGCAGAATGTAAAAGTGTTGCACATAAGAACTACCTGAATCTGTCACATGCGTCCCTAATAGCAAGAAACCGGTTGCTCGGCTGTCACTAATTTTGAGCATGAACTTTTAATATGCCTAAAGTGCCAGAATAGTGTTGCAACTGCGTTACTGAAACCCCCCCAAATACAAACAAAATATATCACCTTTTGTATCGTTTGCACATTTGGAATAACAACAAAGTAAACAAATGTAAAAGCAGGAATGCAAACGGTGAATGTTCTGTCCAAACCTACTTTCAGATAAACATTATAATGTGTATTAAAACACATACTACTGCGACAAATAAAGAGAGATGTGCAAGAGGAATGGAGATCTCCTATGTAGCTAGGGTCCCTGACTTCCAGAGCCTCATACCAAAACAACTGGCTGTACCAATCATGGAAATTACAAGTGTGCAACAAAGTTTTATATTGAGAGCGCCAGTGTATGCTCGGATCCCCTTTTGTCATTATTATTATTATTATTTATTCACGCTCAGATGATTGTAGATTTACATGCAACTGCAAAAAAGGAAAGTACGGGGATAAAACAAAACCATATAGAGCTAGAACACAGCTATTGTACCATTGAGAAAATGTACTGATTCCATCACAAAAGGATCACCCTGTAGCAATGCTTTCACTTCTCTAAGGACACCCAAACTTGGGGTCCAGGCTGCTTAAAGTGTAAAGGTGCCCATACACCTGCCGATTATCGTAGGATAATCGCGGGTGATCCCGCGATCGTACGATAGTCGGCAGGTGTGTGGAAGGCGTGCAACCGCTTCTACTGTACGGTCGCACGTCTTTTGTCTTTCTAGCGCGCTGGAAAACCTGCGATTTTCGGCCGCACGGGCCGGGGTGCCCGCTCAGCATTGAAGACATCGGAAGCCCTCCCCTCAGCGGGGCGGGCTTTGCGATGATCGCACGTACGATCTGACTGTCCAAGATGGGCAGATCGTACGAGCTTTTAATTACCTTACAACCGATGTGCGATGGTTGTAAGGTGTATGGCCATCTTAACTTTATCATTAAGATGGGTATATACTGTTAAGATTTTTTTCATTCAGCTTTTAGGTTGAACGGAAAACACATTCCACCATCCATGATACACAGCGTGGGCGGAGGAATCACAGGCTGCAACTACTGTATTCCGACAGTCGGCCCAGACCTTAGTGTCTGCATCTGATCGGATGGAGGTGGTGTTCCATTGAAAATCTTCAGCCTGGCAGATGTCGAGGGGGAGCTGCAAACAAAGCCACCTAATGTGTGAATTTGGACCACTTCACTAAGAACCTGGCTCAGAGTATAGCCAGCTTAAGTCTTTAGTGATAAATGCAGTAAATAAACACTGCAACGATACTATCTTTTCTATCTCCAATTGATTTCCCAATTACTCAGATACTCAGAATAAACCACAGACCATTATGTGGTGTACAAAACAAAGTCACAGTAAATGTTGATTCACTTTTTATATCTCCGATAGCGAGGCTTGCATTTCAACTTTCACACTTGGTATTTACTAAAGTAATACACTGCCGATGTTATAGCTGAGCGTCAAGGACAAAAACTTTCCTTTAGATACATTCCCTAATAGCCACACATGAGATGAGCCTACTTTGTGTGCACTAAATGCCTTTACAAACACAGATATTACCTTGTTAAGGTAGCAGTGACCTCATCACTGAGGTGCACTGAGCAGAGCTGTGGGAGGGGCCCAGCAGGTCCACCAGCTACAGGCTGCATGCATAGAACTACAGGAGGGGGGCAGATACAAGACCAGCCACTCTGCACATGGAGAGAGAGCAGCAGTGACTGGTCTTTATTACAGGAAGCTCCTGCATAAAGATAAAACTTCACAATGGATTACTGCACTGATCTGGAAGTAATATACAAAGCACACCAGGACTCAAATAAAACACACATGCCTCTCTATTTAGACAATATTTCCTTATCACAGAGTTCAGCTTTAATGCCAGATATTAAGATTTCTAAGCAAAGGCCACATGGTGTGTAGTCTATTATATAACACAAAGGAAAACACCCATGCAATGACCAGCATTTTACAATAATGTAATATAAATGTATAGGGAGGGCATGGAAGCTATGTCTTAAAGCAAAGTAGTTATTCAACCAAAGAATGCAGAAGAGGGCTTGTTCATGTTCCATTAAGAAGGGACGTAGGTAGCAGGAAAAGGTTAGTTGGAGTGCCCATTTATCATAACATTACATGATGCAGCTAAAGCTTTATTATCCTGTTAATGTGCAGTTATCTAAAATGTTCCTACTATCTGAAAGGACATTCCATGAACTTGCACCAGTCACCTTTTAACCCCTTCTGCAGGCATAAAATGACACACACAAACAAGGGCATGCCTTTGATTCATCCAGCGTGGCATGCAGCTTTATAGATGTGTATGCACAGGAGGTCCCGGTTTCATTATCCTTCAATTACTGTCTCACAGCTGGCCTGTGAGCGCTGTTCAGAACCACGCTGAGCTCTGTTGATCAGTGTCAGCCAGCAAACCCCCTGCCTTTCCCCGACACGTCGGTTTCTAATCAAACAGCACGAACAGCAGGGAAGTTATTGATGCTTTCATTGCATGCTATTTAAGACTTGGTAAACTGCAGGAGCTTGATTAATATTGGATAATCACTCTAAACTGGGGACAATCACATTGTGACAAAGTTGCTTCCAAGTAAGAAAGGGAAGATGGAGTGACATTGGGGATCTTATGATTCGTAATGAGTTGATGTTATATCTAAAAACAAAAGGTATGTAAGTGATGGTGAACGCTTTGTAGATTGTCTGTTCACAGTGGACCGCATCTTTATAAAAAATATATATAATTTACAAAAAACAAAAAAAAGAAATCCTTATAAAAACATCTTATGCACAGACGTTACCTCTGATTAATCATTTTATGGGATGGTGTAGGGCAGGCTATTTGTGGTATTGTTGCACCATCTGGTGGTTAAACGTAAGACTGCAGGTGAAAGTCTATACACATTTATATATCTTTACAGCACACGTTTTACTTACTTTTTTTTTTACTAATAAATTATCTGGAGGTAAATAATGACAATAATAATAATCTTTATAATTATTATTAATACAATTTAATAATACACAACATAAATAGTTCCTCCTTTATCCAATCTGTTTACATGATTTAGTAGTTAATAAATACAGTTATTATGGTTAATAAATACACACCCGTGTTTATCCCTAAAAAGGACCAGTCTATAGCAATCTACCGGAAGTTTTAATTCCCACCTACCGCATGTGAATCCCTCATAAATATTTCTAATATCATATGGCATCAAGATACTATATGCACTTTTGTCGTCTGCTGCAAGAACTGTATAGGCTCTTTATTTATGCAAGCTCAGTTCTTCTGTTAGTCATCACATTTTCATTATATAACAGTTTTGTATTAAAATAGCGATTACAAATAT
This sequence comes from Nanorana parkeri, assembly GCF_000935625.1. Taxonomy (NCBI): domain Eukaryota; kingdom Metazoa; phylum Chordata; class Amphibia; order Anura; family Dicroglossidae; genus Nanorana; species Nanorana parkeri. The sequence goes on from NW_017307813.1 coordinate 103,029, forward strand.
ATATCACCACTTGCAGTCTTATATCACCATCTGGTGGTAACAAGTAAGAAGGCATCTAAAAAATATATACCGAAAATAAACTTTTTTTTAAATCATTTCTATTTCTTGATTAATAAAGATCGTGAAAGTATCCAAATGTATAAATGATCTGTGCAAAAGCTGTTTCCAGAGGAAACCAACACCCTTCTCTTTATACAAATGTAATGGATCATCTATTGCTGTGTTAGGACCTAGCAATTATTTTGTATGCAATAGCGTAGCCCATAATGTAAATTTCCAGCAGGTCAGGATCATGGGGTTCAGCGAGCACAGAAATGCATTAGGCCACTGGCTGAAGGCATTCATAATTGTTACGGGACTCCTTAGTGAATCCTAATATCTTGCAGTTATTCTATCAGTAAATTATCAGGCTACTCTAAAGCGAACAAAAAATGACAGAGCAGACTGACAAATAAATGCTGAACGCACTGCGCAGTTCTGCTGAGACGGATACGCTGGCAATGATTATTACAAATGCAACCTTCTTCTAATTACAACTCATATAATATGGAAAGTAATAAAATACACCTAACCTTCCTGTGGGTGCACAGGAAAAGAGAAAGAATAACTGCAGTGCGTCCTTTGATTTAAGCCTTTTATTATAATAGTGCTAAATCACATTATCATTAGTGTGTTCTCTCAGTACTGTTGCTATGTAGAGAAATGTATAAGATCCTTTTTTATACAGCGTTCACCCTCTGGTGGTGAAAAGGAAAACTGCATACAGACATGACTGTGTGGTTTAAATACCGATTCGGCTCTCTTTTCCAGAAAAATAAATGAAAAAACAAAAACACAGAAAGGTTCTACAGTGCAGAAGTATTTAGGGAGTCTATTATATACTGCTTTCTAATTCAAATTTATATTGATTATACTCAAATAATTATATTAGCACACACCGGCTTAAGCACACACTAAGCTGCAAAAATAGGACAACTGTGCCACCTTGTGGAGATGCCCATATATTACAAGCAAAACAACAAGTCAATACTGTATGACATTAATTAAAAAAACATTAACAAGAAAAATGTTTTTTTAGAAGGAAGTTAAAAAGAAAAAAAAAAGGAATAAAGCCCTCATTGTTCATCCTAATCTCTAAAGCCTAAAAAGTGCCACTAAATCAAAGCTCAAAGACATGCGAAGATTGTATACGTGCATTTGCTTTATTCTAACTGTACTGCCTATCAGGTGGGTTCACATAACAGATTCTACTAATAGAGCAAAGCAGGACTGTTGGGACAAATATTGCATAGTATCAGATTATGTAGATTAGGTTAGAAGGCTAGAATTGAGTTCCAATGCAAAAAAAAGTTTCCAACAAAAGTTTTAGGTGCAAAGACCACAATATCATGCTAGCTAACCACAAAATGTTATCTCTGTTATACGTCTATTTTTCTTCTGTCTTCTTATGACAAATTAATGTTTGCGACTCACTGCACATATTTTTGCAATATTTCTCAACTGTGCAGTATTTGCGTCCAGCATTTGCAACATTAAAAGACCTCCAAACTGTCACACATTTTTGCAGTCCTCCTGAGCACTTGAGTATCACAAAGATAATTCGGCTTCACATCCTCAAGTCAGCTAAGCACTTGGGGAATATTCAGCTGTCATCGAGGAGGTTCCTAGCAAACTCGCGACAACTGAGACAGACAACTCAAGGTGCCCATACACTGGCGAAATTCCGGACGGTTTTTAATATACCGGCCGAAATTTGCACAGTGTGTGGGGCTGTCGGCTCCCTTTAAAAGGAGAACTATGAGGTGAGTGATTTTCACTCAACCTCATAGTTTGAGCCGTCGTGTGACAATGAAACTGTCACACGTCGGCTCAATAGATCGGGAAGTGAGCGAACGAACACATACCGTCACTCGCTCACTTCTTGAAACTGTCCCTGCAGAGAGCCGCGACTGTCACGGCTCCTTGCAGGGATTTCCCCCTCCCCTCCAGTGCTGACTGGTGGAACGGACAGGGGGCGGGTACAGCTGGCTCTGCCTCTAGACAGACAGAGGCAGCTGTCAATCACGCAGCTGGGTGGATCTCGACAGTAATGTAGGGATCCGTCCCGGCTACGGCGGTCTCAGTATACAGCGAGGTGAGGCTTGCGGTATACTGAGATTCCGGTCATGGGAGGACGCTAGTTTGTGTCTACCCGTGACACTTAGGAGAACTATGGGGAAAAACACTTACCCCATAGTTCTCCTTTAAGCCGGCTTCTGACAGTTGTGATGCAGAAAGCAAATAATGACTCACCAGACATTAGACCGCTGGAGCGGAGGAAGAAAGAGACTTGAAGGACCGGTCTTAACAGCCAGATGGCTCTGAAAATCGGGTTAGTATAATTCTTATTTTTGCACCTAGACAAAAATGAGCACTTAACCCTTACAGTGGGGGGGAAACCTCACTAATAATGTTTTTTTTTTCCTGGAGTTCTTCTAAGGGGAAAAAGTAGTGTATGTACAGTAAGAACTTATTTCAAGGTAATAGTGCTGTTTATCTTATTTTTGCAATGTAACATTCTTACAAGCCACCGTATTCTTCGAATTGCTTTAAACAGATTTGTTGATTCACCACAAGAGAGCGCTCTGTATTTTACGGACGTCCATTAACCTCCCTACTTTACAATGTTCAGAAAAGAGGCAACCACACAAAGTGCATTGCCTGCAGTGGGTTGGACATCTCACACACTTGTGAGAAGGAGCCATAAAAGAAAACCATTGTACAGCAATAGCAGAGACTGTGCCTTTGATAAGCACATATAGCTGCACATATAATGCAGCAAAATATACACATAAGATGTTATGTTCCCCTTAACCCTTTCGCTGCCAAGCCCTCCGGAACATTTTTCAAATCAGCTGGCCAAGCCATTTTTGAATTTTCTGCAATTTTTTCCTATTGGTTTGATTTTCAACTGCTGCGTTGCTAGCGTTTGTAAAAGACCCCCCAAACCATATATTTTCTGAAAGCGCAGGCCCGGTAGAATAAAAAGATGGTGATACTAAATTTGTAGGCCCTGCGATAATTGCGCAAATGTTTCTCAAATTAATATTAAAACCCTTGGCAGCGAAAGGGTTAAAGGCATATTGTCACTATTATGGCCTGTTTCTACATTAATACATCTATCTAACCAGTGTAATCTGCCCATGGAGAGAGGTTTTTATATTGCATGTGTGTTTATTATGTGCAAAACTGGGCAGAGAGGGGAAAAATAAATAATGCCCCTTTTACAATGTATGACGACACCCATTTTATTTAAAGCATATGCCATTTAAAAGAAGACAAAAAAAGAAAATAAACCCAATATAATTACTTTGCCGCACCCTTCTTCCCCTGACTGTCTGCTCTTCTTCCCTGTGTCTAATCAGAGGAAAGCGCCCGGCCTGCAGCTAAATGAGAGCCCAATTAATTAAAACTGATTGTAAGCAGAGATTGTAATAAGCACAGATCGCAATCTAAGTAAGCAGCGTCTGGCTTCACCCCTCTAACTGCGAGGTTTTCTATCAGCCTGCGGGGTGAAAGAAACATTTTAATCAGAGAGGAACAATCAGCTCCGCAAAAGAGATCACGCTCAGTGAACTTCCAAATTTGCTTAAGAAATTAATGCAACTGAACAAAGCAAACGCCAGTAGCATACAGAGTTATTACCTGGGCTTAACACTGCAAATGAGCACGCTAAGACATTGCTAAATAGTTAAAGAGACACTGTAATCGAAAAGAAAAACAGTTTGTAAGCAGCTAGGCCCAGCCCAAAGTACATGGGAGATTTAGCCAGGTCACCATAGATAAGCAGATGTTTAGAATAATTGGCAGGGAGACATCTAAATCCTCCCTTAAAGTCTATAGAGCTACCACTAATTTTGCCTGATGGTGACAGAGGTGCAGACGTGGTACCTTCACTTTTCTGGGGCCTGCTTATGAGGAGACCAGTAGACCTTCCACTCTATGGAAAGACAACCCTAATGCGTTTAACACAACCTTGTGTTTAATAATAAATCACTATGATTAAGCACAAGGTTGCATGAAACGCGTTAGAGATGTCTTTCCATGATGTTTTCTGGATGCTAATAGATCATATAAAATAAAGGAATTCACACTGATTCTGGAGTGCCGCAGTTTTCCTATGTTGGATATGATCTAACGTTTCATTTGGTGTGCAGGAGGCTTTAGAAAGGATTTTTTGATATAATTACACAAAGTAGAGCTAAAAAAAAAAAATCTTTAGTAGTGTTTCAATGAATATATATTTTCTTACATTTTCCTGGAGTTCTCATTTAAAGACATTCGTGAGGATGCCAGTTACTATAAAAGCTTTGCACAGAGAATGAGACAGATATAAAATGTGTGTCAAGATGCATCTATCGCTTCAACATCACAAACCTGCCATGTTCCTTCATCTCCAACTACTGCATACTGTAGTTTTGAAGAGGACGACATAATTTTTTTCCCTCCTTCTCCTTTTCTGTATAGAAGGAGTGAAAAAAAAACCCATGGGAATTACTGAAAATTCTCATTAAACTCAAAACCTTTCTGATCCTTCCAATGTCAAAAATGCCATCATAAATCACTAGCGCCACTCTCGCAACTACAAAGGGGGAGAAGTACGAGTGCGTTAGTCATATAATTTCAAATGTCAGTTAATACAGTGCCTTGATGTGTTCTCATTTTAAGGCAACATTTTAAAATGAATGTAACCTGTCTTTAAAGTCTACAGCTTTCGCTATAGCAACCATCATGCGAGATGAGAAAGCTGTGCAGGATACCTGCCGGAGTCTGGAAGTACGGCCCCTGCAAGGAGTACCGCGGAGTGCACACGCATGCTTATTGCTAAAACACAAATATCCTGTGGCTCAGCCTGGATGATGAGCAAAATGTGTCGGTGACAGGTAATTTCAGACCTATAATTTATTTCAAACAAACGAACAAAAGGTGCTTGTTTCACTACAAAAGCTGCATTGCTAAAAAAAAAAAAACAAAAAAAAAAAA
>NW_017307813.1:108182-126707 GCF_000935625.1 Nanorana parkeri
AAAAAAAAAAAAAAAAAAAAAAAAAAAAAAAAAAAAAAAAAAAAAAAACCACGAGCAGCATGACCAGAAAACAATTGCTTTTAGGGCAGACCCCTAATCTTTATCTGCTATAATACAAGCTTGGCTGAGCTTTCCTGAAATCTGGTCATTTCTGCCTTGGCGCGTGCCGTAGCCAGTTATACTAGAGTGTGCCAATGATTGGAATTGATTGGATTTTTTTTCATATACTTTTCTGGCCAGAACATTTGCATCAGCCACATGTTGTCTTGTTCTAGGATGTGTAATACATTTTAATAATTGACTTAATTGCCACTTTTATTGTATCCTGGGTTCTGCACTGCATTTTTCATAAAATCAGTAAAACTGACTCAGAGGCCACATCATCTGAAGCTGGCTACATCTTTGTTGCTGGTTTATGAATGTTCAGCTCCTAGGGAAATTCAACATACACTACATTACATTTTATAGTCCCACAAGTCCCAATAACCTAAATTAGACTAAACTTTCCAGGAAGCTTTTCTTCATATACCTCAAAGTTATCTCTAGCAATTGTTTTTAGTGCACACACGGAGAGTCTATTGAAGAGCTGTGCAGAAACGTGCCATATTCCTTTGGTGAAGGTGCCAATACACCTAAAATCCAAATATTGGAAGGGAAACTATAGTTTAGTTTCAGGAACATATTAAACAAATACTATACGGTCAGACTGAAAGAACCTTTATGTTCCCATATTTATTGGCTTATTTATATTTTAAAGCAGGTCAAATGCAGGTAAGAATGAGATCAAAAGCACCCATCAATGATTTCTTAAAGGAGAATTATGAGGTGAGTGATTTTCACTCAGCCTCATAATCTGAGCCGCCCTGTGACAATGAAACTGGCACAGGTCGGCTCAGTAGATCGGGAAGTGAGCGAACACATACCAGCGCTCGCTCACTTCTCGATCTATCCCTGCAGAGAGCCGTGACTTGAACTTGAATGTGTGCAAACAGCAGTGGCACTGAATGACGAAGATGACACCGATCCTACATCTGACAATAAAAATACCAATGATGGTGCCTTCAAAGAAGGAGGACCAAAACAAGGTCAGTAGGGTTGCAATGGAAATTGAAGAGAAAAAAAAAAAAAAAGGAAAGCACTTGTACTTGCACATGTTTTGAAAAGTTAACACAGCTTATTGCAAATTAAAGTGAACAGCCCCAGCGTCTCCCATCTTTTGAGCACACAGTGTTTGAGGAGACACAGATGCAAAGTAGAAAATGTTCATTCCACTCCTGCTGAAGTATCAGGCTAAGACAAAAAGTAAAGCTACAAAAAGGGGATATATTAAAACTCTTAATCAATAAGCTTGCACAATTAAAATGAGAAAACCCTAAATATTCAGATTCTTGAATAAGCCCAATTGCAACATGTCCTCTTTAAGTCAATTACAATCACAGAAAAACGTATGGGGACGATAACTGTGTACGTAGGTGTTCAATGATTGGAAAACATATCATACGTCATATATTGTAGGACGTATAGCAGATCGCATTATACTGTTTCACACTGTCATGCTTCACTCTGCATATGCAATTGATGGAACAGTCATTCCCCTGGGTAGGAAATGTTTCTATCAATTAAATATATCTCAAGTGTAATTCTTCCCAAGACGCTCTTTATTTCTCTTTTGTCTGTATCGTTATCCATAACTGCTTTGATTTTAAAAAAAATGAAATTTCAAGTTATGTTTCTTAAACAAATAGTGCACAATGTGTGATGTGACAGTAGGCGACAGTGTGTGAATAATAGTTCCTCAGTTTAAAAAACATTTACAACATTTTTAGATGGATCTCAGTCTAGACAAGAAGGAAATAAAAATCTTCAGTTAAAACAATGAAAGAATGCCATTCAAAACACAAAAGGAGGTTGCCATCTTGTGGACACTTAGGGTAAAATTGTAAGTGTATACAGTTAAAATTGGTAAATAAAATGCCAAAATAGGCTACTACTGTATTTATGGCTTGTTATGATGGTGTTGGGAGGCTGAGAGAGGGCAGAAAAGAAGTCCACACAATTATTATCACTAGAAAGATTAGAATATACAAGCCTCTGAAGAGTTAGACTAAGTTCTCCTGGCAGTGGACAAAGACTGATGGATCCAAGTATCATGAAGTGTCACTGTTAAGCAAATAAGGAGGATGGCGTTGGCACCTAGGGGGATTTTGATGTAAAAAGCTGTGCTAGGCTGGACAGGTATCTTCTCATTGCTGCCCGCTCAAGCAATAATGTTCTGGAAAAAGTGCTTGTGGCCTCCCCCGGTCACATTTAAAATGACTTTGGATAACAGGTGTGGAAAGAGTAAAAAAAAAAAGGAGAGAGAGAGAGACTGGGGCACGTCTGAGACTACTTACTTACTCTTCAAGCCTAACAGCGCCAATCACAGTCAAGTCATTTATATACTGTACTTGGCTTCATTAGCATTCAATATAAGAACTCTATATGCAGTGCTCTAGTCACTTGCACTGACTGCCACAGTGCAAGTTCAAATATGATTGGTGGCTATGTGGCAATACTAACAACTCCCACTTCCAGATACTGGGTGTGATTTACTATGGTGTGAAGTGAGCCTTTGTGCACTTAAAACATTTCATCATTATCAGAGTTAAAACAGAGCTTCTTTACACTGGATGGACTGAGAACTGGGCTTTGAGTGGGTCAGTCTAAAGCTGGCCATACACCACAACCATCGCACGACTTTCGTTGTGCGATGGTTGTAAGGTCATTCAAATTTTGTACGACCTGCCGATCTTGGACAGGCAGATTGTACGCTGAGGGGAGGGCTTGACGATGATTGCAATGCTGAGCGGGCAGTGTGCACTTGCGCACACCGGCTCGTGCGGCTTTCAACTTCCGAGCATGCTACCAAACCGCCGGGTTTTCCAGCGTGATAGGAAGACTATAGTCGTGCGACCGTACAGTAGATGTGATCGCATGCTGCCCATAACCTGCCGATTATGGTACGATCGCGGAATCGCCCGCGATTATCGTACGATAATCGGCAGGTGTATGGGCTCCTTAAAGCTTGCCATACACTAGTAGATTTCCAAATGACCGTTTGCACATAAGATCTTTCTTTACCACCCGATAATGACATCACACACTTTGAGGAATGTCGATCAAAATTTTGTTTGATTTTAACATTCCATTTTGGAATTAATGGAGTTTCCCGAACGAAAACCACATTTACTGTTATCATTTCAATCAATTCAAAAAATTCCATCCTGCTCCAAGTTTTTTTGTCACTACAGTCGAAATTGATTTTCGGTTTGATCCCATCAACTAAGAGAACGTTGAACGAGCGCTCTTTCATACTAAAATTCTTTCGAAAATCTAAGCAGTGTATGGCCAGCTTTAGACATCAAGCCTATTGGCTTCATAGGACAATTGAACTGAGCCTATCTGAAAAAGGTCAATTGCATCTGGTGTGATAGGGCTATTCTCCAGCTGGAAGGTGAACCTATGCCATAGTCTCAGGTCTCTCAGACTGAACAGGTTTTCCTGTACAACTGCCCTGTATTTGGCACCAGCTTCAAGCCTGACTATATTATCAGCTCTTGTCAGTGAAAGAATCCCAACAACATGGTGTTACCATCACGATTGTTTCAGATAGGGGTGTTCTCCAGCTCCACATATTTGTTGTCTCTCTAACATGCCCGTTCTAACTAGGTTTCTTCTTGCCATTCTTTCTAAAAAGCCCAGCTTTGTTGAGCTGCCAGGTTCCATGGACAGACTTCCCCCAAGTCAATGCAAGTCTGCATCCCCCTTTAGCATAACCACTGGTCTCTTTGCTGTCTTTCTAAGGCTACATTCACACCTAGGCGACAGCATTTTCATACATCTTCGCTGCACGTTTTTTGGAAGCAGATTGCAGCACACTGATGTAAATGGGCAAACGCGCACAAAACACGAGCAAAAATAATTGTGTCACGAGTTTCCAAGCCTTTCTTATTAAGTCTATGGGAAAAAAACGTTCTGTAGTCTGCAAAAAAGCTGAGGCACTTTTCTGAGTCATAGGCATTTTTTTACACGCGACGCTACTCTCAGGTGTGAATGGGGACTATAGAAATAAATGGGATTTCTTATCTTGCTCGTTTCAATGCGCAGTTACGCGCAACAAATTGCCAAGGTGTGAACGGGGCCTAAGTAACATACTCCTTTAAAGAGTCACTGAGTTTAACTGGGTGACCTTCCTTATGCAGAGTCACAATGGCATCACACATTTTTCCAGTTATTAATAATGTGTTTAGTACCGTTAGCATTTGAAAAGTTTGCAATTTCTTTTATAACCCAATCCTGATTAGTGCTTCCCTAGATCTTTAAACAAGATTTGTTTTGATAGCTCATCGGTCTTTATGATGCTGTGTACCTTCGAACAAACAGAGGGGAAAGGGGCAGGTGTATTTATTTTGAGATCATATGACTACTGCACATAGGGGGGAGTCCATTAAACTAATTATGAGAATTCTAACTGCAACTGCTTGAACAAAAGATTATTTAGGGTTTCACATCAAAGGGGGTAAATACTTATGAAATCAATACTTACTACTGAATTTGTAAGAATGCTTTCCGCTTAAACATAATAGACTATTTGTGTAGATCAGTGGCATAAAATACCTATTAGTGAACACTACAAAATATAGAAAGTCAGTGTGTGTGTTTTGCAGGGTGGAGAATGGATACTTAAGGAGAGCACTGTAAATTAGGGACTAAAAAAAGCGGTAAATTATATCAAACAAGACTGTAGCTGTGCCATGCTCTTATTGGAAATCAGCAGTATATTTTTGGAATGGATATGCACTGACTCACAAATAAACCCTATGTGTATGAGTTATGTCTTGCACAGCTTTGAAAATGAGTGATGTCAGTACAAGCTGAGGGGAAAGGGAGAAAAAAAAATGTAATTTGAGATATAGATCTACAAGGTGAAAGAAAGGCAGCATCGCTCTCTCTAATCTGTTTGGAGGAGAAAGAGAGAGACAGAGAGGAATGAAAAGGACAGGATGGCATAAAAGGATTTATACAGCTTACAGATAAGAATTTATATCCACAGCAGAGGGAGTCTGAATCCCCAGGAAGGTAAACTATTTTCATTAAATAACTAGTGCACCTAAAACTTTACTGTTACTGACCGCACAGAATTGGCTGTTGTGGGTGCTATTCTATGAGAAAATTAGTCTCTAGTAACAGTTTATTAAAGTGAACCGTCCGTGCAAAACTGAAAATGTTCCCAAGAGTTACTATCAAACACATCGTTAGACTGTAATTTTCCTGTGCATGAACTGCAATGACATGGAGCAACAGGGGACCTTTAGAGGCTCTGTGGTGCATGCTGGGGTTGCTTAGAAGCAGCAAGAACATAGTCTAATAATATATGGGGTTTTCACATACTCTAGATTAGTCACTGGAAAACAAAAACCACACTACGCACTGTTTATATCTATACTGTTAACACAACCACAATGCAATTGGTATTGGTGCGGAGATTGAACAATATATTTTGTTTTCATGGTGTCAAATGTCATACAGAATTGGAAGACAAAAGAAAAATTAATCCGAGCGCGCTTCCTCTTTTTTGTCCTAGCTATCAATGGTGGTGTGTACAGATTCAGCATTGATTCATGGAGAAGAGACAGGTTCTGTCTTAGAAAACTGTCCCATCTAGGCACTAACCTGGTGTTAGCCTGTCTTTGGATGGTGTTGGAGCTTACAGAGGGATGACAAGTTCTTCCTTCTCATCAGGGGCCAGGCCTGGTGATTAGCTGCTAGGTCTGAAAACTGCATCCTGGGAGCATGTTTCAATACCGGGAAGTCCTTAACGAAGGTTCCAACAGAACAAGGGATGGGGGAGCAAGCAGCAGGTTTTGCAAGAGTGTCTTTAAATGCATAGTCTTTCCTGAACCAGAAGGATGCTTCAAGTCAATCCAAATAAAACAAACTTGACAGAGGGCATACCCTTCCAATCTTTATCTAAACCTAAAACAAAAGATTTGCCTTTGCATAATCTTTAAAAGGAAAAGTTGGGACTAAGAAGCAACTCCACAAGATGCCTGCTATTCATTTTACTGGCACTTTACCCCTTCCCTGTGTAGCTCCCTAAAAGTAGTTTTACTTTGTTCCTATGGCTTGACTCATTGGGCAGGGGATAGCTATAATTTAAACTTTTGGAAAATTAACTACACACACAAAAAAAACGTATGGAAACTATTTTATCTGCCAAAAGAATTAGTATTTTCCGTTCAGTCCATTATAGATTCAGTAACCCTAGCCAGACAGCACAACAAGGTCCTCAATTTCCACAGCTTGGAGAATACACACACCCATCCTGCTACAGGAGCAATTAAACCTCCACGCAATATTGACACATGGCATCTTTATAATTCTCCCCTTTCCTGGTACATATTTGTAAGACATTTTTTTTTTGGGAGGTGGGAGAGAGTACCTTTTTCTTGAGGTACTTCCTCATTGCGAATCTATAAGAGAATGATGTAGCCCTCAGCACAACCCTCCCTGCCCCCTGAGATACGCGTCATACATCCCAGGAGGCATGTCTCCCGCATATGCAGCTGGCGGCTGGCTGTGAGTGATCAAGAAGTGACAGCCTGCTACCGAATGCAAGATGGCAGCACCGAAGATCAGAATTCCTGTGAAGAATAGGATGCGAGGAAGACCGCACTGGACTTTAAAGACTGGTATGTATGCATTTTTGAAAAGTCAGCAGCTACAGTACTTGTAGCTTATGGCTTTTGTTTTTGGAATAGCTGGGTGAAGATCCTCTTTAAGGAGCACAATGCTAATGAGTCATCGCTCTATCTGCTCCCTGTTCACTGCCAGCAATGTACACTGCAACAAAGCCCGACTGGTCCCTGGCAATGACCTTCCCTCTCCCGGTCTAAGTGCTGCTGTGCAAGGGACTACAGGAGAGAGGATATCAGAATGCACATGCTTACAACAGCTGCAATTATAAACACATTTCATTATGTTTTTTAATTAATTCCTAAATAGATTAGTAAATTTTTTTTTTAATCTGACTGGATTTCAGCTTTTAGAAACCATTCTAAAATCACCAAACGGAGAAATGCACTCTAACAAAGAGCAAAACAATTAAATAAGCTTTCATTTTTTCTGTGGTGTCAGTTTAATTAACCTTTAAGAAAAAGCTTTTTTATGGAAACATTAGGGTGAACAATCCCATAGAGTCTTGTTTAAGAGTGCTGGGGATTTAAAAGGACATCAATTAATGGCCGTTTAATGACCAAGAACATCTTTGAACATTTTATTTCCAATGCTAAGCAGCTATTACGCTATGCCAAAAATACTGTGGCCTTGTTAACTTGGAAATCTGCCTCTGGAAAAAAACAAGGACCTTTAATTAAGTCTCAAATCTTATTTAAGATCACCAGGGACAAAATTAATTTCACAAGACAGGATTCCACTCTTTCTTTAAATAACTAGCTATATTCCAAAGCTGTCAAATGTTTATATGCAAATATTTAACATATCCATAAAGACAAATCATTCGCAAGAGTGCACCAAGAATGGTTACGCATAATAGATATACGTTTCTGAACGGCCTAAGATGTCATACACACAATCTGTATTACATTTCAGACTATACTGCAGATGATCGCAGCTGCTACCTTTCCATTTTTGTGGGCACTGTTTTTAGATACAGACTGCAAAGGAGAACTGGCAATGAAGGCCTATGAAGAGGGCAATGCATTGCATTAATAATTGAGAAACATAAGACGATATGCTTCTATGTGCCATGAGCTGGGATTACGAGTTCAGAAGACTGGCTTTATAAGTGTAATTAGTCAGAAAATAATGTAAGGGGAGTGATCTATGTATGTGCCTATGTGGATTTGGATCTTAAAAAGGTCAGCACAATGGAATGATGGCCTGTCACAGCAAGATACATAATTTCTGCAACCAGTAGCTTTCCTTAACCTTTGACAATGCTTTTCCCTCAGAAGTCAGAATTCCTTAGACTTTATTTACTAAAATTAGTCAGTATAATGGCAAAGCAATCTATCAAAAATAATTTGTGATAAGAATGAATGTAGTGGGCCTTACTTATTAGAAAAGATCTTGTACAGCATACATGCTTTTCTAACAGTATAACAACTTTTGGATTAAAAAGCGGTCACATATTATTAGAATCCCTGTCTCCTTCACCATAGATACAGTGCAGTGAGAGAGTGCAGCCAACCTTAGACTGTAGGTGTATTACTGGCAGGATCACAAGGCGAAGGTAAAGAAAGAAAAGCTACAAAAAAAAGACAATGCATCTACCATATTTAAAATATAATTAAAGGAGATCTATGAGGTGAGTGATTTCCACTCATCCTCATAGTTAGAGCCGACATGTGACACAGAAGCTGTCACACGTCGGCTCTATAGTTCGGGAAGTGAGCAGAAACATGCACCGATCTGCAGTGAGCGGTGACTGTCAGTCACTGCTGCCTGCAGGGTTTCCTCCCTCCCATCTCTGACCCTCCAGCGCTGAGTGGAGGAGTGGATGGGGAGGGAGCGGGCACAGCTGGCTCTGCCTCCAGATTGACAGCTGGCTCTGCCTCTCACACAGCTGGGCAGATCTAAACAGTAATGTCGGTATCCGTCCCGGCTGCGGTGCTCACAGTATATCGCGGGCAAGAGCTTTTGGTCACGGGAGGACACTAGTATATGTCCTCCCATGAACATAAAGAGAACTATGGGGAAAACACTTACCCCATAGTTCTCTTTTAAAGGCAAAACTTTTTTTAGATTTGGATAGAGTGGCGAGGGGTTGGAACTACGGTCAGGTTTTTATTCCAGTGTCCCTATTAAGGAGAGCTACTCTCTGTAATCGTTCTGATCACCAATGTCACCAGGAATGAAAGTGAGGAAAAATCCTAAATTTTGAGTTGCCACCAGATCAGGAATACAGGAGGAATGTTTCAGTGGGGACAACTGTTCTAGTGATAACTTACCACTTTAAAGCAGACCTTTTAGTACAATACAAGGTCGGCTTATGTCTAAGCCCCAACCTCTTGTAAAAATCACCTGCAGATAGAATATGCTAAAGGTATCTGTAAAGTTAGATTTTATACTTTCTTATCCATCTTCCCAATCACTCACGACTAGGGGGGCACAGACTAAAAACAGCAATTTGTTTACAAGTACATTTTGTATATACTGTCTTCATGTGATTTTTAGAGGGCATGGGGGCCCAGAAGTTAAAAGCAGACCTTGCATTTTACTGCAAGGTTCGATTTTACCAGACCAAAAATTGCCACAAAAGAGACGTTCATTGTTAGTGTTTATATTAGGGCTGTTACTGATTAAAATTTTCGAAATTTTTTTTAATCAATTAATTATAACGCACATACAGATCCAACTACATTGGCCTATACACATAAAGCACAGAAATGAAGAAATAAAATGAACTAGGATCACACTAATCCAGCACGTTATTAATCTCACGTGCCCCACTCAATATGGCTGCCGCTTGAGTGGGGCAACTCAGAATAATAACGTGTTGGATTAGTGTTCATTTTATTACTTCATTGCTGTGCTGTATGTGTATAGGTGTGATCAGGTGCATCAGGTGTGAACGAGGCCTTTTACGGCAGTGTGAATGAGGCCTTATTGACTATGTAACTAAATGTGTCGGCAACTATTTAAAACTGAATTACCAGTTTTTGGCAGATAGAACCTTTACTAAAACACGCCAATATGGCTTTATGCAGACATGAAAAGGTCCACATAACAGGATGCTAGTCAAAAAAAAAAAAAAAAGGGAACTTGCCAGGGGTTTTTTTTTTTTTGGAACCACTTAAAACTTTGCTAAAACAACTTTAAATATGGCTATGAGTATTTGTTAACATTTACCTGGCAAGTACATGCAAACTTTTTTAGTGCAGTTCCTAATGTCGAGCCACCATGATTATTTTCGATTAAAATAAATTACAGTGTTGAAAGAGGAATCTCTGCCAAAAGCCATGTTACCGGGGAAGAGGGTTAGTGAAGAAACTCGAGAGGAATATGTGATCCTATCTTCTCCGTCCCAGACAACCTGAACGTCGTCCGCGGCCGCTACGTCTGTCCGGGTGGTCAACAATAAAGAGCATTCATATTGCCGAAAAGTAGGGCTGTGCAACTTGATGAAGAAGCTGACAGACGTTTTTAGCGGCTGGGTGCTGGCTTCCATGGTTTGAGACGTTGTCTTGGAGCCATCAGCAGAATAGAATTAGATTTATACATCTTGGCCGCTTTCAAGGTTACATTTGGAACCATGCTGCTCCTTTTTTATGGTCTTAAGTTAGCAGAAATGGGTAAAAAAGAAAGTCTGCAGTGTCACTCACCTCTCCGTCGGCTTCCGGGAGTCCCGTCGGAGATCAGGTGACGTCACGGACGTCGACGTCACCGGACTCCCTTCCTTTCGTTAGCCGACGGAGCCACTTGGGGAAGGGGGGAGGAGTCCGATGAAGTCTATGTCCGTGACGTCACCAGATCTGCGACGGGACTCCCGGAAGCCGGCGGAGAGGTGAGTATTTTTATTAGTGATCAAAAAAATTTTCATCGATCAAAAAGATTAACGATTAATTGTTAATTTCCGCAGCTCTAGTTTAGACATCATTAAACTGTATATAGCATTGCAAAAACAAGTCTTGAATCACACGAGCTCAAACAAGCTCTCTGGCTAAATAATACAAGTCTCTTGCATAGGGTAAGGCAGTAGTGTTTACCAGTCAGACTCTAATGCAGTGGTTCTCAACCTGTGGGTCACAACCCACAGTTGAGGGGGTCCGCAGGTGCCCTGTGCTGCTCTAGGTAAGAGGCTCTTCAGCCTCCTCCTAGTGCAGCAGTGTCCGTTTTCTTAGATGGTGCTGCAGCAGCAGCATGCCAGAGAAAATGAGAGAGGGGAGCGGGCAGGAGTGAGGGGAGGTGAGTGCTTGATCACCAAAGAGCAGCACTGGGCACCACAGAGCCCGCAATGGGCGCCACCAGCGAGTCACACTTACCACCTGAGAGCCTGCACAGCCTCCTGAGAGCCCACACAGATACTAGTTTTGGTTCATCCTTAAATGTTACCGTTGGGGGTCACCACCACTTGGCAAAAGTTATCAAGGGGTCCCGGCCCTAGAAAGGTTGAGAACCACTGCTCTAATGCATCACACACTATCAATCTAAGACTTGGGGTTTGGTGATGGGAGGAGAGATCAAAAAGGGAAGAGTGGCAAACTCTTCAGTGTTGAATGCTCCTTTATTAATCTTATTAGTAATCTCTGGGAGGGTTAATGGCCAAGCTGTATTGATTAATAGCAGTGGAGCAAAATTAGGTCACTGACCTGGCTAAGCCTTCTGAAAGGGGTAACTAGATAACTAACCTGGCTAACCAAAATTGCAAGTCTTTGGCAGAGAGTTCACTTATGTGTGTTTCATATGCTGAATACAATTCTGTCCACATATGTAGAAGTAGGATAGAAAACAGGGCTGCATCTGGAAATATGATCCAAGAGAGCTGTGGGCAAGTACAGAGACACTGAACTTGTGCATCTAAATCTACCTCATTTAACAAGATCATCCCACTCTGCGTATCACATTATTTAAATGTAGATATGCACATAAAAGCAGAAACATCTTTAGCCAATGGGCATACTTTAAGGTGATAAGAGTTTTCTATGGTTAGTGGTACATAGCCATGCTATAAATTTAGTAAGTTTGAACTGCAGTGATAATGTAGGCTGGAGACCAATACAACTTTAACATCTGACCCAGTGGAACTACAGCCTCTCCCCCAACAGAGGCATCGACAAATATACCACCTACAACAATCATTTTCAACTGGTTACATTAAGTTGTGGGCTTAACAGGTCTAGAAAAAAAGCTGGCATCACGCTTTCCTCATTGCTGCCAATGCTCATATGGCAATTATTACTTTGGAATAGAAAACTGAAAAGGGAAAAAAAAAACATTTACAATCAATAATTCAAGCATGTAACACTGTGCAGATTTTAATTGCTTTCACAAGTCCCTATTACAGAAAAGATAATGATGTTCAGGATCATTATATGCTTATTTTGAAGGGGGTCCAGGTGTGGCATCCCAAACTGCCCTCTCTATCAGCTGCCAATGGCCTTTCTGTCACATGTGAACTTAATTTAATATTTTACCCTTTACCTCAGAGGACTGCTAGGCTTTGTTCCGCTGAAGATTGAATAATGAACGTCAGAAATTATCCAAGTTAAAAGCATGCAGTGTGTGGCACAAGGATACCCGTTTGTATACGCATAAAACATTTCTTTACTTCAGTTCTAGCAGCTGAGCTCATAGGAGCATCAATTAGACAGTGACCCTCACAAAACGAAGGACAAAGCAATAGGCAAATGGATGGCGCTTTGCTCAGTCCTTGCAAAGGCTCAGTCAGCTCACCGTGAAATATAACAATAATAACTCAGAAACACACATTAGAGAGCCTTATCTGAAGAGACAAAGCTGCTTCACTGAGAAGGCACTAACTCTGCCCTTGTCGATGTGCCGCTGTCACATAGTGGAGCTGCCACGTGCAGAATAAAAGATGAGCTTAAAGATCATTTAAAAAATAAAAAAAAGGAAGAGAGACAGCATATAATTTAGGGGTTGAGGTGACTCCCATAGATAACATATCACATTGTCCTTCAGAGATGTTTCCAGAATTTGTCAAGTGTGCTGAGCACAGAATTATAGATCAGTGTGTACACTGAAGGCAGGCCAAAGAAGCTGATAACCAAGCAGGTAACCAAGTCTAGCGTGTGGGGAAAGCAAATTGTCGTTTCTCAACAAATTAAGCAACACATACTGACTTGCAGTGCTTGCCATGTCTTATAGTTCCTATTGGTGCCAATAGTTCCTGATATGCAATGCTAATCCTGGTTTTTGAAGGTACATCCCTGGTATAGAACACCCCTTATCTGCATACTTGTTCTGGGGCGTAAAATACTGAAGAAACAGGCTTACCAGGATAGACAACCACTAGCATTTTCAAAAGTTTAAATCACAGTAGCAGCCTCCATATTTGTTCATTAACAGTTTTCCTTTAACCACTTCAAGACCAGGTGTTTAGACCCCCTTCCTGTCCAGGCCATTTTTCAGTATTCAGCGTTGCGGTACTTTGACTGACGTTTATTCCGTCATGCAACGATGTACTGACATTTTTTGGGGACAGATGGAGCTTTCTTTTGGTGGTATTTAAACACCACTGGGGGTTTTATTTTTTACTATAATTAGGAAAAATTACAGAAAATTTTGAAAAAAAAAAAAAAGTTTTTTTTCACATTATGTTAGGAAACATGTATTATTACCCAGTTTTTTGGTAACATATAAAAGATCGGGTCACGTCGGGTAAATAGACACCAAACATGTCAAGCTTTAAAATTGTTCGCACCCGCGAAATCGCAGAAAACTACCATACCCAAAATTGGCCATACCGCTCATCAGTTTAGTGTCATCAGTAATTGATGGCCCTAGACTTATTGCTCTCACTCCGACGTTCGCGGCGATATGTAACACACGCCCCCGACGTGTGTTTGCATGCGTGTATGTATGGGTGGGGACTTTAAAATGTTTTTTAATTCTTTTTTATGTGTAACTTTAAATTTTGGGGGGGACTTACATTTTTTTTCCCCTTTTTTTCCCCCACTAAACTTAATTGCTATCACATACGGGGGCTAATTAAACTCCCCTATGTGATAGCAAAATATGTGACAGGTCCTCTTTATGGAGACATCAGGGGTCTCCAAGACCCCTAATGTCACCTAGGACTCCCCAAAAGAAGCTGATGAAGCACAGATCTGCTCCATCAGCTTCCTTCCAGCTTCTGAAGCTGGAGAGTGACACAAGAATGCGGAAGTGATGTATTATACAACACTTCCGCATTCTTGCAGAGGAGAGGGGACCGGAGGGAGCTAGTGTAACGATCTCCCTCTGAACCCCTGTGACACAGGCAACATGCTGATCCCGGGCTCCCACCGGGCACAGCGGAGCCCGGGTTCAGCGGGACAACGTCGGGGGGGACCGGGGACCTATCGGCACACCATACACGCGATCCGCCGGCTCTACAGCTGGCGGATCACTTGTATGGTAACAGACATCGCTGCCTGTTTTTAAATACCGGCCATTTCCCGCTCGCGCACGCGAGAGGGCGTGTCTGAGCGGACGTCTAAAGACGCCCGCTCAGATCTAGAGATCTCTGAGGTGGTTAATTTAAAGTCACCTGCAAAGAAGTATTTACTACCCCCGCCCAATTCAACCCCATAGTTGGTTGATAAAGGTCCACATGGGGGCAATGAGAGTGTCACATGATCTCTCTCATAATGTCAGTATAAATGCACTTTTTCTGAAAGCACCTCAAAAAACTCTAGTCTGCAACACCACTAAGCAAGCAGCATGAAGACCAAGGAGCTCTCCAAACAGGTCAGAGACAAAGATGTGAATTATAGATCAGGCTTAGGTTATAAAAATGTTGAACATCCCATGGAGCAATATTACATTAATTATAACAAAATATAAAGAATATGGTGCAACTATAAATCTGATAAGAGAAGGCTGTCTAACAAAATTGACAGACCAGGCAAGGAGGGCATTAATCAGAGAAGCAACAAAAACCCCAAAGATAACAGAAGAAGCTGCAAAGATCCACAGTGGAGATTGGGGTACCTGTCCATAGGACAACATTAAGCCCCTTTTTAGGGCTTTATGGAAGTGGCCAGAAACAAGGCATTGCTAAAAGAAAAAAAAAAAAGAATACACATTTGGAGTTTGCCAAACATGTGGCAGGCTCCCTAAACCACGGAAGGTTTCAGATCAGATGACACTAAAATTGAGCTTTTTGGCCATCATGGGAAGCTGAAACACACTGGAAGCTGAAACTGGCCAGGCAGTTGTCTGGGTATACATTCCCATTGGTCTTAAAGCTCTATTCCATCAAGGCCATGGTTTCCATAAAATGCATTTATGATGCCAACAAGCCTAAAACCATTGTATGAGGTCTGAAATAGCTCTATACCATTAAGCAATATCTGGGTAGTAAACCACCCTCTATCCTAAAATGGGGAAAGAACCCTTGTGTAGCATTGTAGTTGTAGAGATGCCATGTTTTATGTTTTGACAAAAAATACTTGTAATACTTTGGCACATGGATCAGTGATTTGTAGAAAGCCATGTCAACTAATCAACTTTTAGTACGATGTCTTCTTCCAGATTGGTGCAGGAAAATAAAATGCATTTCTCACGTTTCAGCTA
Source organism: Nanorana parkeri (assembly GCF_000935625.1). Taxonomy (NCBI): domain Eukaryota; kingdom Metazoa; phylum Chordata; class Amphibia; order Anura; family Dicroglossidae; genus Nanorana; species Nanorana parkeri. The sequence goes on from NW_017307813.1 coordinate 123,486, forward strand.
GCTTTAGAGTAAACTTGGGATCTTCACTATATAAAAGATGATATTTCCTGCCGTAATTTTGTAAGGTATTATTGTGTTGAATAGAGACAAAGGTCCATGCTGTTTTTTAAGCCTCAATATATATTCTTAATCCACTGCAGTCCAGGGCTTCCTCTCTGGGTAATACCTTGTTATTTTTACTGTAGATTGTGCTCTTTTATGATTTTCATTTTTCTACAGTGTCCTTGGCAAACAAAGCCATATATGCTGACTTACAAGCCCTTGAAAGGACATTCATTAAGTTTTGCAATTTTTATGTCCTGGATGAAATACTTAAAAATGTATTTTATTTCTTTCCATTTTTCTGCAAATGTCAGACTTCACGTGATTGTTGGCTGAAAAAAAAATCTTTGCAGCATCCTTAATACTTTCTCCCACTGACAGCTTCTCACATCTCATGACAGCAGCTTGAAAGGTCACAGGGAGTGATTCAGTAGGACTTTGCCTCTATGGTCATCCCATATTATATTCTCTACCAGTTATAAGCTGCCGAACGTCTACTAAAGCATTGGAGAATCATTAAGTTACTCAAAATTTATACAAATGTTCCTCCTGTCTGGTTGGCAGTATTGCATGTTTATAGAGGAAGTCTTTCTCTGGAACAAAGTGGATTGTGGGAAGACCCGTGCAGGTGCCTAAATTGTCCCCTCAGTGCCTCTGTGTCCCATAACAGCACTGAGTTATATACTTTTTTTTTTTTTCTTTTAAGAGATGCTTCAGTCCAGAAAAAAAATAATAATTTCTTCGGCAACTCTGGCTCCGACCAACCTTTAAAATGTCTTTTTTGTGCAGATGAATTGTTTAAGCCTGAATTTGTGTCCGTTGTCCTTGCTGTACACCCCTGTTGCATGCCTGACCTTGTGTGTGCTGCCTGAATGCCTCCCATATGCTCACTTGTTTGGAGTTATAAGTCTGAAGAGAATTCACATGAACAAAAGTAAAAGGTAGCCAGAGAAATTAATAGTAGTCGGACTTAGGCGTTTGGTGTGACTGCCCAGCAGTGATCTTTGTATTAGCAGAGAGGCTCGTAGTGCAGATGTTCATGCAATGAAGGAAAGTTAGCAAACACACACTGACTCCATGCTTTTCCTGCAGTAACATTTCACCAGAAAGACAACCTGGTCGATTGCTGTTACTATGAGAAAGAGTATAATCTGCCCCATCACACAGAGATTTTTCCACAAGCTGGAAAATGTGTAATAGCAAGCTTTTCTAATTGTGGGAATCACCAATACCACTTCCAGGATAGTTCTAAAGTGTACCTAAAGCCAAAACGTTTTCTAGTTTTCAATTGTGTGAGGAAGTGTTACAAGCTCTCTTAGGATTTTTTGCAGCCTCCATCTCCGCTAGAGAGATGCCCCCTCTCTATCTGCCCTGGTGACCATTGCCATTGCCACTGAGGGAAAATCCAAAATGTTGAGTGGTCCCTTGAACAAGAATAGGCGGCAACTTGTTCATGGATAAAAAACAGGCTGTTTAATAGTCCAGAAACATCTTAATTCAATATACGGCTGAAGGAACAGTATGCAATTAGCCAACAGATTTCAGGGGCTTATAAAAATACCCCTTTTATCTGAGCTTATCAAAAGAGAACATGCATAGAGAGCTGTCAGCAGCTGATTTGGCTGCAAAATTAGCTGCTGACAAGCTCTATGCATTCTCACACACTGGGCAAAATGATATTTAAAGTGACATTAAAGGCTTCTTTTTTTTGCCTCCCACCCAATGTTAGTGTAGGGACTTACCTTAAATCATGCCTCTTTATTCGATCATCTTCTTCTTTACTGTCCTTTTAAGCTGTCCCTCCAGCGCTGGTGTGGGTCCCCGATCCAGCGCTGATTCCTCTGTCCTCCTCTTTTCTGATGTCCCACGGTGTCTGTGCAGTCGCACGCTGCTCCATAGACTTACCTTCTGTCTCTCCTTGTCTCCCGGCCGAACATCTTAACTGCGCATGCGCCCGCCCCAAGATCCTTTGCGGCCGCCCGAGACTCTTCAGATGTTTAGATGACACAGGTAAGTTTAAACCTGTTTCAAAAGTTTATTTTAAGTTTTTGCATATATCTACTGCTTGCTAACAGTAGATATATGCAAAAAAGTGAGGGTTTAATGCCCCTTTAATTTCAAGCCATTACAGTCCTGATACATGTTTTGCCTTAGGGCCGGTTCACACCACAGTGTGTTCCAGAGCGGTCAGGCTTTGGAACGCACTGAATCGCATTCTGGCCGGCTCCCTGCGTTCAGGGGCTGGAGGGTTCGTGGCAGTGCATTGAAGTCAATGGTGCCGCAGCCACATCCCCCGCCCGCAGTCAGTGCGATCGACCACATCTGAATGCATGGCACATCAGTGCCTACGTTCTGGTCCAGTGCGATCTGCAAAAAAAGTGCTTGCAGCATTTTTTGCAGATCACACTGGACCGAAACGCAGGCACTGATGTGCCACGCGTTTTGGTGCAGGCGATCGCACTGTGGCCATTGACTTCAATGCACCACCACGCCCCTTCCAGCCCCTGAACGCAGGGAGCCGTCCGGAATGTGATTTAGTGTGTTCCAGGGCCTGGCCGCTTTGGAATGCAGTGTTTGTGGTGTGAACTGGCCTTTAGTAGGCTCTGATTAAGATGGTATTTGTATGAGCTATTTCTATACTATCCCCTAAAATCTACATTAAATAAAGAATTATCTAGACTAATAAACGGAGTGTGGGTCTTCATTTCACTATCCTGCAATTTGCCACCACAAAGCAAGGAGACAGTGAAGATCCTCTGACATGTAGAAGCTGCCTTTGCGTTAGGTCACCTATACCAGGGGCGCCCACTATTTTTCGTCTGGAGATCTACTTTTCAAATGACAAGCTCATTGAGATCTACCAATGAAAAAAAACACCTGCGTTCAGGGGCGGGAGGGGTTGTGGCGGTGCATTGAAGTCAATGGCACCGCAGCCAGGCTCCGCAGGCAGGCCCCTCGCCCACAGTGCAATCGCCTGCATTAGTGCCTGTGTTCCAGTCCAGTGCGATCCGCAAAAATTCTGCAAGCACTATTTTTGCAGATCGCACTGGACCGGAATGCAGGCACTAATGTGCCTGCGTTCCGAATGCGGGCGATCGCAATGTGGGCGATGCCATTGACTTCAATACAGCTCCACACCCCCTCCCGCACCTGAACGCAGGGAGTCGGCCGGCTTACATT
>NW_017307813.1:131929-165148 GCF_000935625.1 Nanorana parkeri
TCTCCTCTGGATCCCCCTGCTCTCCCGGGCCGACGAGAAGTGAAAGAGCACTTCAGCTGCGGGGGGGGGAGGGGGGCGGAGCCGCTGTGACAGAACGGACGAGCAGTGAGGGGAGAGAGAGGCGCCGGCTGTCAGATCCTGGCCGAGCGTCTCTCTCTCCTCACCGCTCTTCATTAGTTCTGTGACAGCGGCTCTGTCCTCAGCCCTCCCCCACCGCCGGCTTCACTTCTTCTCGGATCCCCGCTGGGGAGAGCAGCGGGGATCCAGAGAAGCGGCTGGAGGAGAGGACAGTGCGATCTACCAGTGATTGCTACGCGATCGACTGGTAGATCGTGATCGACCTTGTGGGCACCCCTGACCTATACTAACTCTTTTACATCCTAATTGGCTGCCCACGACACTAGGATAAACCTTTCGGGTCCAGCACTTTTTTTTCTTTTTTTATTCCAATACATTTATTTTTTTATTCAACACAAAAGTAATCTCTTGTTTTGGTCTCATCCACATTAGGCCATCAAAGTTTGATCAACAGGGTTACAAAGGTTGATCTAGAGCAGGGGTGCCCACAATTTTTGTGTTAAGATCTACTTTTCAAATGATGAGCTACATGAGATCTACCGACGGAAAAAACAAAGCTCCCTCGCTCTCTCCTGGCTGTCTCTCCTTGCTCATCCTCCTGGCTGTCTCTCCTCTCTCTCTCCTGACTGTCTCTCCTCATTTTCTCCCCTGGCTGTTTCTCCTCGCACTCTCTCTCCTGGCTGTCCTTGCTCCCTCCCCTGGCTGTCTCTCCTCTCTCTCCTGTCTGTCTCTCCTTTCTCTTCCTCTTGTCTGTCTCTCTCCTGGCTCTCGCTCCTGGCTCACCTTGCTGTATTTTGCAAACAGTGTAACCTAATATTCTTTGATGTAATACATAGCACTTCAACCACCAGTATCCACCAGAAAGGTGTCAGGGAGCTTGGCTCGGCAGACTCAGGCTAAAAGGTAATCATGTGTGCACAGCTAAATAAATATACCAAAATGGAATAAAGGGGCTGCCATTCACACCCTTCGTGATCTACCAGCATCAGCTTTGAGAGCTACTGGTAGATCACGATCTACCTAATGGGCACCCCTGATCTAGAGCATAGGTAAAAGACACACAAACAAGAAAGGGAAACAATGTTCCTCATAGCCATATTTGTAGGATAACGGTCTGAACAACGTATTAACCAGAGGACATCAGTCCATTTACCGTGGACAATGGTATGCATAGTCTAACGTCACTAATAACAACCTCCGCTATTCTGGTAGAAACACGTGTGACTACCCAACTTATAGACAGCATATGTGACATTGCCGCATCCTGCGTCTCTCCCTGATCCCAGGTACAAGACTTACATCCCAACATGCGTCGCTGTCAAAAGATCTAAGAGGTGATATAACGTTTGGAGGGCCACAACTCTCCCATCTTGTTCATTAAAGAGACAGGTGAGGCATCTAGAAGAGTAGTCTGCTCATGGGGGGAGGGGAAGCAAGGGAAATTACAGGGACAGAGAGGGGGGGGAGGTTTGGGGGGGGAGGAAGAAGAGCCATAACAAGTCAGAGGGTCCCTCTGGGGGTTCTATGTCCATCCTACCATAGCGGTTCTCAGTCCTCTCCGCGTCTCCATTCTTAAACCAGCGGCGGGTCTAGAGCGGTCTACGTGGGTGTCCCCTGTAGAGCCCTGTAGTCAGCCCCTACTGCGAAAGCGTGCCAGGGTGCCCACATGTGTGCAAAGCGATCCGCACGATCGTTGTTGTTTAATAGCTAAGAGCTCTTCCATCTCACAGATATGTGCCACCTGATTCAGCCATTCACCAATAGTTGGGGCCCGAGCGCTTCTCCACAGCCGTGGGATCTCCCCTCTGGTAGATCGGATAGGTGTAGTAAGAATCTACCTGGTGTAAAGTTCACCTTTAACCCGGTGATCCGATCTATCAGGTTACCAATCTCTTGCCAGAATGGCTGAAGCAGGGGGCAGTTCCAGAAGATGTGTAACAGGGAGCCTTTCGCAGATCCAAATCTCCAACAGGTTTCAGGAAGGGCTGGGTTAATTTTATGGAACTTTTCTGGCGTCCTATACCACCGTGTTAGGATTTTAAAGTTGGTTTCCTGAGTCCTACTACTGACTGAGCAGCTATGGGTCCCCCGACACACCTCCTCCCAAGCCTCATCCGAAATCTGTAGAGCTAGCTCCGTTTCCCACTTTGTCTTTAAGGCACTCGCGTGTTTGTTTGCGTCCCTCCGCACCATGGTATAGAGCCGTGAAATGAGATGTCTAGTGGGGCCCCTCCCCAGGCACACTCTCTCAAAAGGTGTTGGCTTGCGGGAAAAGTATTTTGTCCTGTCAAGCAAGTAGTGTCTAATCAGCGGGTCTCCCCTCTGGTAGATCGGATAGGTGTAGTAAGAACCTACCTGGTGTAAAGTTCACTGTTAACCCAGTGATCCGATCTATCAGGTTACCAATCTCTTGCCAGAATGGCTGAAGCAGGGGGCAGTTCCAGAAGATGTGTAACAGGGAGCCTTTTGCAGATCCAAATCTCCAACAGGTTTCAGGAAGGGCTGGGTTAATTTTATGGAACTTTTCTGGCGTCCTATACCACCGTGTTAGGATTTTAAAGTTGGTTTCCTGAGTCCTACTACTGACTGAGCAGCTATGGGTCCCCCGACACACCTCCTCCCAAGCCTCATCCGAAATCTTTCGAGTTAGCCCCGTTTCCCACTTTGTCTTTAAGGCACTCGCGTGTTTGTTTGCGTCCCTCCGCACCATGGTATAGAGCCGTGAAATGAGATGTCTAGTGGGACCCCTCCCCAGGCACACTCTCAAAAGGTGTTGGCTTGTGGGAAAAGTCTTTTGTCCTGTCAAGCAAGTAGTGTCTAATCTGGAAGTATGTCCACCAGGGGATCCCCGTCATTTGTAGTGTGGATTCCAGGTCTTGCTTGCTTACGAAGCCTTGACCTTTGAAGAATTCCTGAGCATACATAGTATCTTTGGATTGTCGGTGTCTGAGAAAGTCGGTGGAAAGTCCGGATTATCAGTCAGTGGGGCGAGGGGTCCTAAAGGATGTTTTTAAATGATATTGTTTCATGTTATGTAAAACAATTATGGCATACTCTACTGACGTAATGTATATACCACATGACTAGATCCCGGTGGAAAGTCCGGATTATCAGTCAGTGGGGTGAGGGGTCCATCGCGTGTGGTCAGTATACCCCTTCGACGTAGGGCAGACAATTCCTGAAGAGAAGCCCCAATTAAAGGGTGAGTGACCAGTGTGGATGGGATGTGTTTCTCCGTGATCCAAGTCACAGTGGACAGGGGTTTGCCAATCCACCTCCCCTCCATTTCCACCCACAGCTTGGACGGCCCTTTGACATGCCAGTCTACTATCCTAGTCATATGGCAAGCAAGATAGTATCTATACAGATCAGGAATGTCCAAACCCCCAGAAGGCTTTGGAGATTGTAGCAAGAGCCATGCTATTCTCGGGTGTTCATCCTTCCACACAAAGCGCCTCAGCTCCGCATTTCAATTTTTTTTCAGTACCTGTCAAAAATTTCCCTCACTTTCTGTTGGGTCTACCGGACAGGACGTAAAACAGAAATATCCTGAATTAGCTACTCTTTTAAAGACTAAAGTTTTGAATTTAGATATACTTTAACCCTTTGACTTTTACAGACGTATCCTACACAGCATGGCTATGAAGGGGTTAAAACAAGCTCATGGCTCATCTGCATGCTCTGGGCTTTTTTGTAGAAGTGATCAAAGCAGCTGTACAGCGCTAAAGGCTTCTCTGGCCCAGGACAAATTTTCAAATCAGGTAAGTTAGAGCTGCTAATCTGCATACACGAAGGCATTGGATCAGCATGACATTCAAGCAACTTCAGACAGAGGTCTACAATGTCAACCACGTGTTTTTATGATTACAGGTTTACTTTAAAGAGGTCAAGGCTGTACTCACAGTAGAACTAAAGTCACAAAAAAATTGTTTTTATTTTGATAGAGTAGGAAATGGTTAACACAGGTGTCAGTTTTGTGACATGTGCATCTCATCAAGAAAACAGAGTATGGCTCACATTTTGGCTCATTCTTGACGATTCAGTCAAAATTTATGCGGTGGGTGACTTTGCTGGCAACACCCAGCAAGACAAAACTGGATTTAAAAATCAACTAAGCCTGATGGAAAATTATCAACCGAACAGTGACTGTGTCCTATCATATTTGATCATAACAGTCCCCATAGGAAGATTTACCCAGTATTCCTGACTTGGTGGCGTTTGAAAATTTGGGATTTACCCTCCCTTTCATTTTTGGTGACACTGGTGATCAAGACAATTGGAGAGAGTGAATCTCCCCAACGAACACACAGAAATCAAAGAAAAACCCGACAGGGGTTCTAACTGTTCACAATTCTATCCAAGTCTAAAAAAAAAAACCAATGTTTGCCTTTAGTTATACTTTAATGGCGTTTCCAGTTCTTTGTAAAAAGATTCTCCACTCGATCAAACGCTAGTGGAAAATAGTTTTGGTTGGAGTTGTACTGCATTTTTACTTTTTTAATCAATTCCCAGTACATTGACATGCTTTCTACAAGACTATACCTTAGAATGGCTGCTTTTATAGCACCTCACTCCTTCTTATCAATTTTGTAGTTTATTATCACAGTGAAATTGTCCTCTGTGTGCTGCTGGTTAGCAACTGTGCAACGCATATTAATATTGGAGAGCTAAAGCCAGCAAGCGAAGAGCCCCTACTGGTTTGGGTTTTTAAAAACAACATTTGAAATTCTAAATATAGTCCCCCACCATTTTCGTTCTTTCTTCCTGTATTTTGCCCGCCATATATTGTTTTTTTTAGGTTTGTCTGAGAAGACTGCAGAGATGTGACAACATTGCTGTCAGCAGAAATGTCACATTAAAAGTCATGACCATGGTGGGCACACTTAGAATTCAGAAAGGCTGTATTTAATGGTTACACAGAGCCCAGCAGGCAGCAGGCTGTGTTTGAGAACCCTGCTTGTCAATGAAAACAGAAAGCATTTCTATTAGAATTGCAGAAAATGTGAAATGGTTCCAACATTTCTGTATATTTTTTTCTTCCTTCCAGCCATCAGTTTGTGCAAAGCACCTTTTCATTAGATGAGGTATGAGCAGCCTGCGGCCTAGCAGCTGTCAAGCAGCTAACGTTCCCAGCATGCCTTGCCAGTTAGTTATTATGCAAGCCACATGCCCTCTTTTTGAAACCCATTTTTTGATTTTCTACAGAGTCTCTACACACAACATTCAAGGGCACTGTTCGATCAGTCATAAGGTAAACATACAACATATCAAATACATACAATGGATTTCAGTTGTGTAAGTATGATCCAACCAATGAACATGAGATGACAGTGGGGCTTAAAATTAATTTGCAGCTGGTGATGAGCAAGTAGCACAGAATCCACAGCCTGTGCAATTCTTATAGCAGAGTTAAGAGGATACAGGTAATCAGATTAGAATTTGTTTATATCTAATGGTAGCCAAACATGTAAAGATATGATTGTTAAATGTGACTAAACTGAACTAGATAAATAAAAACTGCAAACCATATATCCTTCATTAAATGAATTTAGTGAGCTCTAGATCAACTTCAGCTTTGTTAAATCGATTGGCCTCGGTGAAATTTTGCTGATCATCTATAAAATATCCATCCAACCAATCCAAATACAGATTGATTAATCAATCATAAACAACCCTTCACTGACCTTTGCAGCTGCAGGTATTGTGGAGTAATTACTCAAAGTTCACAACAGCAAATCTGAAGTCAGGTTTCAGTTGGTTTTCTAAGTTTACAGCACTTTCTACCTTAGAAGGCTGGCAGGCAGCCAAAGCCAAGTCCCTGTTTCCACAGAAAAAAAAGGGAACCTATAATTTCAGTGCTTCCATTGTAAACATTAAAGGTGAAAGCCTCCATAATAACTACAGTTACAGAGGTCAGTGGGGACTTGTTTTAAAGTTCTTTTGGTGCTTAAAATACAAGTTTACTTTCAATGAACTTGTGATTTATTTAACTGCCCAACCCCACTAAGTGCAGTGGGTTATGTTAAATATTTCCCTTCTCTCCTATTCCAGCGATCTTAACTGTGCAGCCCCATACAAGCCTATGGGTGAGCAGTATTCCAACCCTCCAGCGAAATACTGTTCATCCCTTAGAAACTAATGGGGCCAGAACTTGCATGTGAATTTCCATAGCTTCCCAGAAAATGTTTTTATTTGAAAGGCTGTGTGGAGCTGGGCAGAGCTGCAGTGAAAATTGATGGGGAGGGAATAGGGAGGAAGGTAAGTATTTAAAGTAGTATTACAATCTTTTTTTTTTTTTTTTTTACATAGATCTACTGCTAGCAAGCAGTAGATCTATGCAAAAACAATTAGAAAAATTTAACAAAAGTTACCAAACAGGTAAAAACTTACCTCTGTCTCTGCCGCCCACTCCCGGCTGTATAAATTATGCTTCCCCGAACGTCCGCGCAGCAGTATGAGTGTTGGCGCATGCGCAGTAGAGATCACTGGCGGGGAGAAGCGGAGACACACACAAAGTCAATGCATGCAGCCGTGAGTGTGCACACCGGACAGACTCCGTGGGGCAGGAAGAAAAAGCAGTCTGCGTTGGATCAGACCGGCACTAGCGCTCGAGGAACTGCTGGAAACAAGTGGAGGGAGGATGATGATCGGAACAAGGGGCATCATTTAAGGTATGTCCTGGGTTAACTAGGGCTTTCAGTGTACAGTCCCGGCAACAGTAAGATACCAGGGGTAAGAGCCAGGTGTCAGGGCAAAGTAAATCAACAAGGGGGAGAGCAGACATCGCATCTAAGGGGCACTTTAGGAGCTAAGTGCATCATATTTTTCAAATATATTATACATACTAATAGCCATAGTCTGGGCACCTGTGCAAGCTAAATAGTGATAAAGTTTGCCAGTGACCAGCTAAGACTGACATCAGTTTTAATTGACTTAACTTTTATTGATGTGATTTCTTTCTTTAACCCCTTCATGACTGAGGCCCTTTTTTCCATTTTTGCACCCATGTTATATTCCACATTTTAGGCCTGAAAATGACGTAAAACCCCCCAACATTATATATTTTCTGAATGCCAAGACCCTATAGAATAAAATGGTGGTAGTTGAAAATTTTTATGTTGCGCAATATTAGCGCAACTCCTTATTAAACCCCAAAATTTAGTGACAAATTTAATTAAATGCCCCAAAACACAACAAATTACCCATTTTTTAAATGAAATATAAAAGATGAGGTTACAACGAGTAAAACGATACCCAACATGCCCAGTTTACAGATTGCGTGCGACCGTGAAACGGCGAAAAACTGCAGTACCCCAAAAAGTCAATAAAAGACACTTTAAAAGCCCCCACAGGTCATCAATTTAGAGATACCCCAAACTTTTTTAAATTTTTTTTTTTAAAACAGTTGTTTTTTTTTACTTTACTTTGACTGCTATCACATGGGGGGGCTTGCAAGCCCCCCCATGTAATAGCAGATGGTGGTGACAGGTCCTCTTTAAGGTGATGCTGGGGGTCCAAAAGACCCTCAGTGTCACCTTTACACTGGAAATAAGCTATTGAAGTGCAGATCGCACTTCAATAGCTTATAGCTGGGCTGCAGGAGCCCAGAACTGACAGCCCAGGGACCGGAAGTGATGCAATCTGCATCGCTCCCGGTCCCATAGAACGGGGAGGGGATCGATGAACGGAAGTTCGTCGACCTCCTCCCCAGCTCCCCGCGGACACAAAGATCGCCGGTCCCGGGCCCGTAGGAGGGGCAACGGAGCCCGGGAAGCACGGCGGGGGTGTCCGGCGGGGGGGGCGGCCCCTTCTTCGGGACGCAGAAGCGATCTGGCGACAGGTAAGTCGCCAGGATCGCTTCTGTTGTAAAGCCGACAGTCGGCTCTACAAGTTTAAACAGAGTCCCGGCAGCAAAAGTCGCCGGGAGTCTGTTTAAACAGCCCCGATGCTGGCGACGTACACTGTACGTCGTCAGTCACGAAGGGGTTAAAATGGCATGACAAGGTTAGGTCTGTGGTCCAATGAACATAAACATATCTATCAACTCTCCGTAAAGCAGTGGCCAAACCAAAGATGCTGTTCCCAACGGGGGAGGGGGCAGACAAACATAAACCTTGCAGCAGAACCCTTTATAGTGAGGAAATCAAGGGCTTCACAACGTTCAATAGATGTCAAATTGTAAGCGTGAGGGATTTTCTCTGAGCTAAGGAGGGAACAGAAAAGAATGTGATCAGATTTTCTGATTATAAAGTAGCATAGTTTTACACCGAGAATGTCACTGATGATCAAATCATATGAAAACAATGCAAAACAAAAAATGAACTACTTGAAGAAGTCCATTGTGCTTTAACTACGGTATGCTTTTGCAAACTGAGAAATAATTTCTCTGTAAAAAAAAAAAAAAGAGTGAAAATGACAGATCACCTGTGTGAAGAATTCTCTGTTCTCCTAGGGTTTATTTATGTTAATATATTCCTTGCATCACCACATAAGAAGTAAATTATTAGGCTTTTGTCCTTTTATGGTGACAGCGTTCACAAAGATTGTCACTAGAAGCCCTTATGGGAGACAGTTTACAGTACTCAGCCCCGTATCAATACACCATTTGAAATGGTATTCAAAAACATATTTATGTACGGATTTTCAGTTTTATCCGTTTCAGTGACAACCATCAAAGTTACACAAGAGCGCAAAAAAAAAAGTCAAAGAATACGATGATTACGCAACTAAGTCCTTTTTTGCATCAAGAAAACAAAGGAGAGACTTAAAAGTCAGCTGAAATCCTCCAAATTATTCTAGGGATTTTATTCTGTGGATTGGATTGTTAGTGGATTAGCTGTGAGAAATTCTTGAAATGGCCTGCATAAAGATGATAAAAGCAGCTAGACTTAAACCAATTCCTGAGACGAAGGGAGAGGTGGGAGGGTTAGTGTCTTAACAGCTGCTGAAGCATATAATAAGATCGGATGAAGACTTCATGTCCTAAACTGCTTTCTGCTGTCGTGCTACCTGGCCAACCGCTGTTTCAACAATAACTCAGAAGCATCAAGCTGTGAAGATTCAAATAATAGATTTAGTTTCCTCACAGCTACTACTGAACATCATTTAGAAACAGCTGTTATGCCCCTGCTAGCGATCATGTTGTCATGTGCGTCTCAAATAAGCACGACCCTGTTATGTAGGTGACCACTGCTGTTCTCTTCATCTACTCTTAATAAACTTAGATGAACAAATGTAATCAAATGGTGGCCACAAAGGGCTGTCTTCAACCCGAGACTTATGGCAGCCAACAGGTGTTGAGTGAAGAGCTCCAGCCCCCAGAGATAGGATACTGAGGTAGGCCCTGGATTGTTGCAAACACATGCTGATCACATTACATGTGCGTGTGAGAATGGCTACAGCATAGATTAGCTTTCAAAGTGGTGTTAAGAGCATCTGGTGAACTATTACTATACCATTATCAAACAAAAAAAAAGTCAAAAGCATTTATCATTGTATGCCTAAAAGCTTAGAGTGCTGAAAAGAATAAAGGGAAAAAATTCATTTTTTTGTCACCTTATAAAGAAAGAAACATCTTGATTCTTTAGAATGTGCTTTGGGTATGCAGAATAGTCTAATTATTGGACATCTTTTAACAGCAGAAGTTGAGGAAGCCTATCACAGTTGTAACTGACAAACACTGCGGCTGGACTCTATTACTGGACATTACTGCTACTCTGTTATTGCTTTCTTTAAAGTGAAAGTACAAATATAAAGAATTATTCATACTTACACTGGTCCAGTTTGGCCCAATGAAAGCATGCATATGCCATACCTGATTGGCTCCCGGGCATCCAGGAAAGTAGTGCAGTAGCCAGAGCTATTGCACTCCTGACTGAGATCTTCTGGGTCCTGTACTGTGCTGTGCTCAGCAGATTCCCCTTTGCTCTGAAAAAACACGGGGTCGCTTGCACAGCAACCATTCAGAGAATGCCTAGTATTTTTATCAATAAATACAAGGTGTTCTCCGATTACATGAGGCGTGGATTGTGACCAACCCTTGTCCAAATTAGAGAGCGCCATGTATTCATTGATAATAATGCTAGAAGGTCTATTCACTAAAGGGGCGAAGACTTTGGAGAAGGAAGGAGAAGTGAAAATTCTAGGCCAAAATAGCCGATTTGGAGAAATTCTCCAATTCAGCTCACTTTCCAGTTCAGTTATGTTGTCCTAGGTTGTTCACTTCTCCTTCCTTCTCCAAACTCTTCACCCTTTTGTGAATAGCCCTGCAGGTGTTCTCTTAATGGCTCCTGTGCTGAGAGAGCGACTACCGGTACCTGTGGTTTCAGAGTAGAGGGGAAGCCGATCAGCACAGTTCCGTGACACATAAGATTGTGTCCTGCACTGTAGTAGCTCCAGACAATGCAAGTATGCATACTACTTTATACCTGGAATTCTGCTTTAAAGTGTACATCTGGAAAAAAAAAATTCAGTAAATCTCTGCAATACATGACCATTTCACCATGTTTTTTCGCTTTAACAACTTTTTAAATACCTGCTCTCCCTCTGATTGGTTCTCCCTTGTCCAAGCTAGTATAGGAACAGAAGTTGGAGACTGCTGTCCCTGAAATCTTGTACTGGACAGGAAGTTCAGGGAGGCTGAGCTGAGAGAGTTAAAGCCAGCTGTCCGTAAAAACACGCCGATTAAGTGCATAGGCAAAAATGTAAAGAAATACTTTACTGGGCAATGTATATTTGTTTGATCTGAATTATTGCAAAAAACAAAAAATTAGGGTTTAATACTACTTTAAATTGCCATGCAGTTTTGTCAGTCCTTCCCAGTTCTCTTATGCTGGACTACATAACATCTCCACCCTCTTTAACATAAGGAAAAGGGGTTCTATAGTCCATCAGATGGTAAATGGGCACTGCTTGGGTATTTAGTGTAGCAGAGGCAAAGTGTACAGAAAGTTAGAACACCTGATCTGACCAGATTAATAGATATTTTCTGTACCGGAAGCATTTTTAAACAGACAAAATCTGGGGAAAAAATGTATGTACTGCAAAGATGTACGACATTTTTTTTTTGCCTGGCCATACCATTTAAAAAGAGACCCTACGCCGACCTACAGTCCTACCTCTAAAGCAATACCCTAGAAGTGAAAGGGGCATGTCACCGACACTTGAGTGACCATGCCAGAACGCCAATGCACATACTCATGTAGCCTGATGTCTTGTTTGTACCCTTCTTGAGTTTCGATACTGAAATGTTATGGAACCTGTTAAAAAATACTAATAAAAACTGATTCAACACTAAAAAGAGACCCTGTCGCCAGGCCATTCATTTCAACAACAATCATCCCATAAAATGACATGTGCACTAAAAGTATTTAAAGCATGTTATTTATCTGAAAAAAAACTCCCTTGTGTAGACGTCCAAAAGCACTGCTGCTGGGCGCCACCATCTTGGATGTGATTTCAGCAGCCCCAGCAGAGTCAGATGCACATGAAAAGTTAAATAAAAATAGTTTATGGAAAGGAAAATGCTGAAAGTAGGCATTTAAAATCCTTGATTCTTTGCTGTTACCTGCTATTTATTTAAGTTGGTGACGTTATGCCTGCTAATGGAGAAAGGCTCGATTTAACAGCAACGTTATGTTCTATTTACAGAACCAGTAATGGTAGACTTAGTTTAAAACGTCCCAATTTTTCACATTAATTAACAAATTGCAAAGTCCAAAGCACCTACTGAAACCAATCAAAATTGACCTTGTAATGGCCTGGATGCTAAGTGCTGATTATTGGCTATGTGTTACTTCACTTTCCACTTGCAGTTTTCCTTCTTTTTATTGAGGCCATAGATGTTGGTCATTCGATGCCTGTGAATCAGACAAAGATGCACGACCAACCAACCTGGGTTGCCTACCAACCATGTTGGAATTATCAAATGAATAGCCTACTGCTCACCTATGGTTGGTGCTGAGGAAGGAGTGGCACTAAAATGAATTGGCTCTTGCATAGACACCTATTGGATTTGAATGGAATAATGCATGTGCATATGTGGGAAATGACTTTAAATGACAGCCTGATTCCTGACAAATATCTATGTGCTTCTAATGCCATGCTTGAAACAGGATAACATTTGTTGTCTAGCAAAGGTATAGTGATATACTATGGCAGTTCATTAATTGCTCACAGTATTCTGAGCACAATTATATTATGTGTGCATGCGGAAAAATACCTGCAGAAGTGTTGATATTCTTTTGGAGTGAGGTGTCAAAGCTCGGAACCGTTAAACTTGTCAAATGTTTCCAAAGCTCTCCCAACAAAGAATGCTTGTCAGTTTGAATTAAGTAAACCGGTCATGCTGAGCAGGCAAGAGGAGCCATTTTATTACAGATGGGGCCCGAAAGACAGAACCTGAAAAAGGATCTGAAACCGCCTTTAACCCCAATGGGGGTCAGAACAACTCAGGACAATGAAGTGTGAACATCGGGGAACTAAAGTACACAAAATGAAACAAAGAAATACCATTTGAAGCAAGGTAGGGAGGGGAAAATGAGCCATACAGATGGGCTCAGGCACTCCCAACACACATTAATTTTTGACAGGTTTTTCACAAAGGTGATTTACACTACATGTGTTTTCAATTACAGTTCCCATATGCAGGATTGGTTAGATGCTTAGCTAAGAAATAAAATACACTCTGCATATGCCGTCTTGGTGAAAATACACTTACATATTCCTCCCTAAGGCAGGAGCTTAAATACACCTGGCTAAGCTTACATATTATGCCACAAATTAAGGAATTGTGTATGCAGCTCTCATAAGATACATTCAAAACTATATGAATGCATACGGGAAGTGCTACTACTAAACCTAAATAATATAAATAATGAAGTCTGTTGTGTACAGATGAAAGGCAGTCATTCTGAAGAGAAAAATGCAGTGCCTTTAACTTTTTAGAGTGAATTTGTAGCCTAAACATTCAAATGCTTACATATTCTTAACAAGCAGTATTGAGCTTTAAGACATACCCTTACTGACCTTTGTGGCTGCAGGTACCTTGGAGCAATTAATTCTCAAAATTCACAGCAGAAGCAATGTTGTCTTTCAAATAATTGAACCCAATAAAGTATTATTTATCTGAAATATTTTTGGTGCATATGTAATGTGTATGCAACATGCCTATGTTGAAGATAGGGATGCACCGGTACCATTTTTCCCCAGACTGAGTACCGATGCCTTTTTTTTTTTTTTTTACGGTCATCTGACAGTTTTTCTAAAACAATACAGAGTAATGATTTAAGGGCAGTGGTGGAGCGCCAGGGACCATTCGCAGCTGCAACCCTGGAAGTTCCGTCACTGACTCCAAGCTCCAGAGTGACTACAAATCTCAGCAATGCAGAATACCATCAGCAATAGAGGACTACAAATCCCAGCAATACATTATACAGCAATGCAGAATAATACCATTGGTTATAGAGGACTACAAATCCCAGCAATATGTTATACAGCAATACAGAATAATACCATCAGCTATAGAGGACTAAAAATCCTAGCAATACATTATGCAGCAATGCAGAATGGCACTGAGTCTCAAGAGGGGAAGATGTGCAAACTGGGGATAGTGCTGTAAACAGGCGCCATGTGGTTCCCAAGAAGGCTGCCACAAGACCACACTGGTATCTGTTTTTGGTATCGAGGCATTTTCACAAGTACGAGTAAAAATTGCAAAAGCCAGTTGTAGGATTGTCAGAGTTTTGGCTCTCTATAAACTCATATCTCAACTACAAATCCTAGCTGAGCAAAGGGGAGGAAGCAGCTGGCATGTTCCCTGTGATGCATGCTCTGTTGCCTGCACTTTCCTCCCACCCCCCAACAATCACTTCCCGATAGAGCGGAGAAAAAAAAGAAGCATTACTTTAAGCTGCTATAGCTTACTCTACTGATCTGTATACAGTGACAGCATGACAGGTGTAACCGGCGTACAGACATACATGGTGCACTACCCTTCTCCACGGCATGTATACTTTAGCAGGTTGATTCACTCAGCAGCTCTGCTCACCCCGTTTCCCACTCCAGGGCACCTGCTCTGTATTTACATTACAGATTAGAAGGCTGTAAGGCTGCTGAGTCATTGCTGAAAGGGAGGGGGGAAGGGTGATCTGTGGTCCTGGTAGGACATCAAGCATAACTAAATTCAAGAACAGAAATGTATTTATTGCAACTTAGAAGTCCATGCATGTGGTGGCTGCATTCATTTTTCTAAAACCATGTAATCTTCACCAACTGACTGTGCACAAAAGGTTGTCTTTACCAGCCTAAACAATGGAAGCAATTGGTACAGCTACCATAGTGTTTTTAGTTTTAAATGAATCTGTGCCATAAAATTATTTTCCCCTACATGTCATCCTCTTTTTTTATGATCTTATCTGATTGAATAGACACAAAGTAGCTTGTGAGTTTAATGGGCGCATGTAGGATCATCAAACAAAATGAAGGATAGCAGGAGGGGTTTAATCTGAACAACTTTCTAGAGGTGTTCACCTTTTCAAGAGAGGCATGTCTTTGTTCTCAATAGCAAGAGGGATACTTTCAAACTAGAAGCCATAGCGGGTGCCCTCTGATAATATCATAGCAACCATAATAAGTAGCCTTCCACAATGTACAGTTGTTTTGGGTCAATTCTGATTTTCTCTCCCAAAAAACAGAAAAGATTATTTGTGAAGGTCTAAAGCAAAACGTGATTTAGGCAGAATGGGACCTTTCATTCTCTGTACTGGCATAGATTAATCAGCCAGCAACTGCCTGCAAGGTATTATCCTTTGTGAAGTCACAGGTAGGTGCACAGCTTTGAAGGCCAATTTACTGGGCACTCTTAATGTATTACTGTAATGCAGTCAGCCTGCATATACAATAATATATATGCTGATTTTTCTACTTTTTTTTTTTATCTGCCAAGTGCTGCAACAAGGGTTAAACCTTGCGCTGGCAGCTCAAAGGAGAGTATTGCACTCAAGAGGTAGACCATCTCTGACAAGCTCCTGTGAACACTGCTGCAATCACCACCTCTACTTGGGAAGAGACGGCAATGTTGACTAGAGGGATTTATAGGGATTTGTTGGCTTGCAGGAATGCTGGGTGTGTGAGGTCCAGCATTCCTATGTACTGGCAGCAGATTTTTTTAAATGCTCTCTGCAGTACTGATAAAAAGTTAAAAAAGAGCCATATTTATTACTGTATACGCAGCCTGACTGCAATACAGTAATAAGTTAAGCGTTTTAATTTGGGCTTTAACTGGTTGCAATATCATATAATATGGTTGCCTGGTTTACTGCAGTCAAAACAAAATCACTGTAACCATCAAATATGTAGGTTGTAGCTAATCTCCCTGGAAATCCACTGGACCCTAGCCTACTGCCTAGAGTGGATGGTTTCAAAAAACAAATGGAGTCAACGGAGGTCGTAGCTTTAGCGTACTCTCCGTGACTTAAGTGCAACTTGGTAGTTGACTTGATTCAATGTATAAAACATCACAATAACCATTATGGGAAAATCTTAGATGACCAAGTCTAAAACAAGATATTTTTACATGGCTTTTCTAAAATTATACCAAGAAAATTCATTTGAAAGGAGTTTCAGGATTGGATTATCTGAACAATTCTCAACAGGGAAAAGTCTAACAAAATCCTCCTATTGTCAGGATTAGCCTAGAAACAATGATACTAAGTGTATTTCCTGAGCAAGGCTGGTCATTCATTGTCTGCTCTCAGCCTTGCATTATTGCTATGTGACGCCGTAAAAAAGATCCAGCAGCTAATAATTGTGCTGAGGAAAGAAATGCAGAGAGTTGTGCACATTAGCAAAGCTACAATAACATAAATGTATTTTTATACACTACAATAACCCATTCTGTATTATTATATACCAGCAGGAAACAGCAGGAGTCACACATCCATACTGCACATTAAGACATTTCTAATTTTAAATAGTGTTTTAGGAAAATTACATGTTGCTTTTATTTCAGATGGAAGAAATATTTGCACATTTATAACAGGAAAAGGTTTTGGCTATTTTAGACTGGAGAGCGTTAAGTCCATTTGAACCGTGACGGCTAAACACGAGGAACATCATCACTCGGGGCATGGATAAGAAGAAAAGGCCAAGCTAACTGCCTCCTTCAGGGAAACAAGTCATTCAATGTAGTGACTGCTGATGGAGGGGGATTTGACATTTTGAATGATGTCATCTGAAAGTGAATGTATTTAGGCAAGCCTGCCACAGCATTCAATGAGATGGAAACCCAGCCTTGCGGTTTCAGGCAGAGTTAAGAAAACCAACATCTCTCTGAAAAGATATCCAATTATTAAAAATTCAGAAACTTATTAAAATTGGCATAGTAAACCACATTGCACAATGATTTGCCCAACTTTGGAATACGATGTTTAACGAGTTTTTCTTACCAAGTTAAAAAAACAATAAGGCAAATGCACAGAAAATCTTAATGCTTTCTTTCAGCAGGTTTCTTTTCCATAAAAGATTTTTACACTTTCAATGTGCCTTTGCACGTAATTGACATTTTTACTACCTAGAAGAGTGCATTCCCTAGCCCCTCCCGCCTTGCAAATCATAGCCCTCTCCTTTTGTAAGAAAATGACACGAAATATGATTTTTTTATGTCATATTCCTTTTCTCGAATCATAGGATGGGAAAAGTTCAATAATAGATGATTGTTGCCGTTGTTGCATAAAGTTCATAATGTGTTTAATTTAAAAGTTGCAAATGATTACAGGATATGGTATATCTTACAGAATGAGTCTATAAGATGCTTGATGATGACAAAATATAGTATATCTTACAGCAGAAATCTATAAGATGCTTAGGAAACGTGGCTTTAGTTAGTATAGTAAAAATAATCCTAACAGGTGTCTGTCTATTTCAACGTGAGTGTGGGGGTGTGGGCTTGATGCTGTGCGTGTATGTGTGTGGTGTGAATGAGTGTGAGTGTGTGTGTCGTGTGTGAGTGAATGAGTGTCTGAGTGAATGAGTGAATGAGTGAATGAGTGAATGAGTGAATGAGTGTCCCTTGAAGGATCATCCCTCATCCTTTTATCCATGCTTTTACTTTAAAATAACCTATGTGATGTTTACCTTAAAAGTCTTTCTGATTAGCATAAGGGAGTGCCATACTCTTAGTAGCTGAGTCATGCGTTCTCCTTCTATCCCATTTTGGGCATCATAGTCTATGTCCTGAGTAATGTGGTTTATTCTTCAAACTCATTTTGAAGGCCAAGTCTTCTTTGGGCATTCCCAACAACTGTTTCAACTATACTTAGGTCTGCTTGTCAGGCTTACTGATTGATTACCAATTGTAAACTCAAAATCAGCAGTACAGTAAAAAACTGAATCTCCAAACATGGATAGATTAAAATATAGAAAATCAATCATTTAAGGTTCACACATACATATTTCAATATCTGGTTTTAACACCTTTCCTGGGGGGTGTCTAATTACTCCCTGTACTGGCCAAGCTCCTCCATCCCTCCCTTCACCTCTACAGGACAGCAGTTTAACCAAAGAGATTTTTTTGTCATTTTGGACAATCTATGTGTGAAAATCAGCAATTACCCATTTATGGGCACTCTTACCCCAACAGTTGCTCCACCAAATTTGGGAAAAGTAATATTTGAAAACAGACATATATAAACATGAAATTCTCCTATACTTATCTTGTCAATACAAAGCATAAAAACAAATGTTTAATAATAATTTACCATACCTGTGTAAATACAGCCCTGCAATAACAATATTATATTTAATGTTAAAGCATGCAGACCGAGTATGCTATAAGAAGCCAAGCAATCTAGCCTACGAAAAACAAGTTTGGAATCCCATCTATTCTACTGTTTTCCTTGTATTTATTTTTCAATTTCTTTCTTTCCAGTTGAGCTGTTGTTTTGGGTCTCTGAATTCCCCAGAGAAATGAGCACAGACTGAAATGAAGTGCAAGTCTTTTGAGACATTCAGAGGTTAGAAGTCTCTATGGACAGAGCAGATCATTGAAGGGAGGGAGAGCACCGCAAAACGAATTGCTTCTTTCTCTCTCCCATCATTCAATATTATGCAGCTTTATTTGTACCGTAAAAAAAAAAAGAATTGTCTAATGTGTTTGTTTTATAAAATGCTTCTGTATTTTAAAATGGACCAGAGCAAATTTTATAGTTTATAAGTCTTAAAGTACTCATAAGTTCTTAATGGAGTGTGTGAAGTTTGAGTTTATACTGCAAAAGTCTTTGAAAAAAAAAAATTAATAAAGAGAATGCTCCTTTTTAAATTGGGAATCTTAACAGCATACTGTTGAGAGTTTAGAGGAAATACATTAAAACAACACAGTTCTCAGCAATTCACTCCTCCATTAAGTCTGAGCTTCTAGCCAACTGTTAACAAAAAGCAGAGTGTAGTATATATTGCACTTTAATTGTGCTTGAATTGCTCAGAGTTAAAGTTTTAGATTATGTGTCTGAACTGCGATCAGATGTGAAGAGCCAGCAAAGATCTACAGACAGCTTTCCTATTTACTTCTGAGATGGGTAACTAATAACTTCCACAACACACTGATTGCTGCACATTTCCTTTGTTTTACAACGAGCAGGCGAGAACAGTCATGGCACTCAGGAGCTTCAAACCTTCAGAATCCATTTTAATCTCTTGAAAAACATAAGATATTAACCTATTGAAAAAATTTAAGATATTGCAGCTTATGAATCCTTAGATGTGGTGGTTACATTAGTTTTTATTTTCAGCAAGTACAGAAAATACCTGTTCACCTTGCCAGAAGTGCAATGTCCTTGTTACATCTTGTAAGCTGAACTAAAAACACAAAATCTTATCTTCCTTTTAAGTCATCTGCTGTCAACTACTAACTTCCTTCCCCCATGTAATGGAGATAAATATTGGAAGACCTGTCTATATACCAAATCAGCAAAGCAGTCTTAGTGACCATGGCTCCCGTCCATAGATACAAAGGATCCACCCAAGGACAGGAAGCATGTTCCCAGGAACATGCCCAGGATTATCAGGTAAAATAACAGGATTTGCTGCAATATATTACAAGTTTATTTTGGGGCTTAGATATGCTTTAACCTACCCCCTCTGTCTCATGTGAGTGCCCTAACTGTCCACTGAGGTGGTCACAATTTACAGGGTTTAGCCATAAGTTCATGCTAAGTCAGATCCCAATAACAGTGAAATAAAATCAGAGAGGGGCACACAAGAAGCTGTTCTTGCTAACAGAGGCAACTGCAAACATCTGGAGGTGCTGTGGCATTTCCTTTAAAGAGGTTTAAAATAAAGTACAGCCTGGCTTTAAATATTAAGTGCACTTTAAAACAGGGCCTCCTGCTTTGAGAGGTGGCACTGCACCAAGAATCAGCGGTGGAAGAATAACAATAGCTTGGAGGTGTGGCTGGCTAGGAAAGGACATCATTGGGCAAAGGACAAGGTGAAAAACTCCCTAAAATTTAAAAGGAGAACTATGAGGGGAGTGAAAATCACTCGCTCTCATAGTTCGAGCCGACATGTGACGATGAAACTGTCACACGTCGGCTCAATAGATCGGAAAGTGAGCGAACACATACCATTGCTTGCTCACTTCTCGATCATCTCCCTGCAGAGAGCAGTGACTGTTAGTCACGGCTCCCTGAAGGGATTCCCCCCTCTGATCCTCCAGCACTGAGTGGTGGATCGGACAGGGGAGGGAGTGGGCACAACTGGCTCTGCCTCTAGTTAGGCAGAGCCAGCTGTCACTAACGCAGCTGGGTGGATCTCGACAGTAATTTCGTGATCTCTCCCACTGAGGCGGTTTCAGTATACCGCGAGGACGCAATCAGTGTGTTGTGGAAGAGGACGCTTGTATTTCTCCTCCCATGACCCTTAAGAGAACTATGGGGAAAAACACTTACCCCCATAGTTCTCTTTTAAGCATTAACTATACAAATAGTGAATTTTAAAAACTGGATCAAGTGTATTTGCACTTTAGAGAAAACATGAGAAAATCCCACTACACATTAGGCCTGGTTCACACCTGGGCGTTTTGTAGCGCGTTTGAACGCTCTGCAAAACGCTCAAACACCGAAATCCCATTGTTTCCTATGGGTATGGTTCACACCTGGGCGTATTTCAGCCCGTCTGAACGCGCTACAAAACAGCCTACGCCCAAAGAAGTACATGTACTTATTTGGGGCGTTCTGGTCACGCGTTTCCATTGGGATACAGCCAAGTAGCCCTCGGAAACGCAAATCGCAGTAAAAGTGCGCGACACGAAACGCGCTTATTCAATACGCCTAGGTGTGAACCCAGCCTTAGACTCCGTCATTCACACAGCATACCTAAAACTATTTGATAAAAAGTTTGCCTTTTTAGAGCAGGTACTGGCTACACTGCAAGCTACTCTGAACAATTTGAAAATTAGTCCATCCCCAAGACAAATGTGGACAGACCAAGTTTCCTCTCAATAACATAAGTGATGAGCTAGGGTTTGGTACAAACGCAGCTCCCCTCAATTTGCCCAAGACTGCGCAAAACTGTGACCAACAAACCCCCACCCCCTCTTGACCCAATTAACTGCGGTAGAGGCATCGCACTTTTCTAACATGTAGCTGTGGCGTTATCCCAATTTGGCTGCAAAAGTGGAAATAAGTGACTCTTAAACAAGACCTATTGTTATCTTACATATAAACGTCCGCTATTTAAAAGCTCCTCTGCCGGCAAGACTCATCGCAAGCGAGAACTCGCTCTTATCTTTCTTACTGTCAAAGACAGGAGTAGAAAATCATTAAACAAATACTTTCTTTTCTCTTAATATTCCAGGTTGAGTGCTCATGTATTTATGTAAAAACAAACCAATAATAATCTACTTCTGACAGGTAAAAAAAAATAGATAAAAGAATACAGAAAAATTCTGCATAAGAAAATATGAAACACTGTCAATACAACTGCTGCAGCATCCAAGTAATGGCTGCTAATGAAGAGCCTTTGAAAAAGGCAGCCCATCCATATTTAGTGTGCCAGTGTGAGCTGATTAACTGGATCTTCTTTCTGAAACTCTTGTTATGCGTCAAAAGGTACCAGCTTTTGTCCCTCTCAAGAGTTGCGAGCTCCAGCTCCCTGACTTTTTTTCCCTTTCTCTTAAGAGATATTAAAAATAGGCACTCAGAATTTAAATAATAGAACTGTCACCACCGTTTTGATGAACTAATTGAAAGAGAAAAAAAAAAAAAAAGAAGTCTCCAGGAAGTTGGATCGGGAGCATGAAATGGAAAGAAAAAATTAGGGAAAAGGGCTGCAGATATTTAATTTCTGATTTAAATTAAAAAGAGGAAAAAAGAAGGCAAGCTGGAGTTCCTCTACTCCCTGGAGAATGAACAAGGGGAGGAAAAAAAAAACCTAACTCAGTAAAGCTATACAGCGCCTGAGCTAAAAGAAAGGATTGTGCAGAGTGCTGCCGAGGTTGAAAAACAAAGTAAAATGAAACATTTTTTTTTAGCTTTTGCTGAATGGAAGCTGAATAGATAGATCTGGGCATAATTGTAAAGAAGGTAAAAAAAAATGTGTTGCATTGTACTTTTTTTAAAAGGCAGCAGAAGAGCAAAACGTAGGTATACAATTGCAAGTGCAAAAGGGACTAACTGGAGAGTTAAAACAGATGCAGATGATTAAATATTAAACCTTGAACTGTTCAAAAATGTTTAAAAAGCCAGAATCTACCTATGGAACATATATGGGGGTAGACTGACCAGACAAACTGTGTGAAGCAAAAAAAAAAGCTTAAAGCAGACAGCCTTGGCATTACAAAAGGCCTGAGTTTTCTCTGATCTAATGGAATATTCCTTTTCAAAGCTTTTTGTCAGTAGTTGTGTTCTCTTGGCACTTCTAAAGAGATTTTTTTTTCCTGTATAAATCCAGGAATCTCTGTGCAGCTTATTGGTGTCCTATTAATTCTTTAAAGTCTGCTGTGTCTTGCAGGCGTGCAGGTCCTGGCTTTATTTGTAGATAACTCAGAAGGTAGTTCCAACAAACAATCTAGTGCCTCGCGTTTCTCCTTTTATAGTAATGCTGTCCTGGGCATTACGTGAATTTATGTGCTTTTGTTTTGCAATGCCACTGAAGCAATAGCCTGCTTCATAAACAAGGAGAATCAATAGAGAGGAAAAAACATATCTAACAACTGCTCAAATATTTATCATTTCACAGCATTTGTCTATTCCCCTAACTGCAGGCAGGAAACATATATAAAATTATTCAAGCGTCAGACATCACAAAAGAAAAATCATTAAAATTGACCTAGCATTATATAACCAAACTATCACATAAGGGATTTTAATCTCCTATGTAATAGGAAGGACATTAAGGGGAAAAAGTAAATAAAAAGTTAAAGAAAATTTAAAAAGTTAAAAAATAAAATATATAAAGATTTAAAAAATGAAAAAATAAAAATAAAAAAAATGAAACCCTGCTGCCCCCGCCATCTGAATGCAAATAAACGCATGCATAGGACATTCTGCATGTGCTTTGAGATTGCAGCCACCATTCCATGGTGGTAGCCAGAATTCTCTTACACACACATAATGTGCATTAAAAGGTAGGTTCATTTTCCCAGGTAATATGGAAAAATAAAAATGACCCGATGAAATCTGGCCCTGTCTCTCCCAAACCGCCACCCCCCTGGCTATATTTACCTTTCGGCGAACAATCCCTCCCCTCCGCCAGTATGGGTGAACTATCTGTCCCCCGTACTGCTGTCCAGCGCAGTCCTCCCCTATGCATTTTGAATTTCGCTCGCAAATTGCAAGCACTCATTGGTCAACGTGGTCAGATGACTGCGCTGACCAGTGAGAAGTGCTATTTAGCACAGTAAAATATGTTTTGATTAGGGGTGCACCGATACTAGTATCCGTGCCGATACCGTGTATTTGGGCAAGTACTCGTACTCACCCAAATGCTCCGATACCTTCCCCGATATTGGAACTTACGGCCAGATGAAAATTTCCTCTGACTGGCAGTGCTGTAGGGGAACATGGAGCTAGCTTCCCGTGCAATCAGGAAGCCGTGTGGCAAGTATGACCCGCCTCCTGGTTTTCTGATTGGCCCGTGAAGCCGGCTCCTTGCTGATTGGCTGGAGAGCCGGCTTCCTGGCCAATCAGCATCGAGCCAGTTTCCCGGTCAATCAGGTCATTACTCGCCACCTGGCTTCCTGATTGACCGGGAAGCAGGTTTCCCGGCCAATCGCAACCAATCAAGCAGGCCAAACCACATGGAGCTGGCATCCGTGGCAATCAGGAACCTGGGTGGGATGTCATTACCTGCTGCCTGGTTTCCTGATTACCAGGGAAGCCTGCTCTATGTCAGCTGAAGCACCGGTATTAGTATTCAGTGTCGGCGATATCCGAAAGCAAAAAAATCGGTACTCGTAACCGAAAAAACGGTATTGGTGCATCCTTAGTTTTGATTAAAACTATTTTTTGTATTGGGACAAGTAGATCGTCGTGAAGGACAAGTAGATTTGGCCCCCACTTTAGCCCTTGGACAAGTAGTTTTTTTTTTTAAATTCCACACCCCTGCTATATATATATATATATATTCCCCCCCACAGCATGCCTTTTAAGTCATGTGCAAGTGTAACACTTATAGATGTTCATTGCGCCTCAATAATAAAAAAAAATTTGAAAACAACAGCGACAAAACCCCACATTATGTATGCCTGCCAATGCTTTAATCCGTTTTTCTCGGCAAAAGGTTGGGACTATCTTTATTCAGGTATCATTCACCATAGACTCCCTGTACTGAGATACTGCCTCAGAAATAACGCAATCCTATAAAGTGCAAATCTTGTATGCATTCACACACGTCTACACAGATTAGCCCCCAGCTACAGCCTCCTACCTTGTGACTTGCTACAAAAAATGGTCCAATGCAAGACAGACCACCTGAGCTCTACCTGCTTGTATTGAACTTTTTTGTCAAGTACAAGTATCTGCAGTGGTACAAGTATTAACAGTGACATATAACATCCTTTGATCGTTTACAAAGTTGCAGTCTGATCATTGGGGGAGAAGAGAGTGAGGAAATGCTTCCTACTCCCTGCAGCACACTGACTACATCATCTCAGTCTAGTTAAAGTAATTTGCCTTGAGCTCAAGGACTGCTTTTAAAGGAGAACTATGAGGTGAGTGAAAATCACTCAGCCTCATAGTTCAAACCGACGTGTGACAATGAAACTGTCACACGTCGGCTCAATAGATCAGGGAGTGAACACATACCGTCGCTCGCTCACTTATCGATCCTGTCCTTGCAGAGAGCCGTCACTGTCACTCACGGCTCCCTGCAGGGACCCCCCCCCCCTTCCCTGTCCGATCCTCCAGCGCTGAACGGACGGTGGAGGGGGCGGGTACAGCTGGCTCTGCCTCTCAGTATACCGCTGTAGCTCGCGGTATACTGAGCTTTGGGTCACGGGAGGACGCTAGTTTGTGTCCTCCCGTGACCCTTAGGAGAACTATGGGGAAAAGCACTGACCCCATAGTTCTCCTTTAAAGGTAAAAATGCCTTCTTCTATGAATAATTATACTGTTGCTTTATACTGTGACGTGTCATGAATGTATTCATGCACTTTTATTGTTACTCAAAGGTCCACTTTAAAGATGCACAGTGACTGACAAATCCAAATGTTTTTTGTATGTAGTGTGATGTCTTTGTGAAATACCAGAGGGTAATGTGAGGGAAACATACAATGAAGAAGTGTTATCCTCAATATTTAAGACAGGGGAGGGATGAGGTACTTTTAAATTACTCTGGATTTAGATTTTCAAAGGCCTGAGCTTGGCAACTGTGGTGAAGGCAAAGA
This sequence comes from Nanorana parkeri, assembly GCF_000935625.1. Lineage (NCBI taxonomy): Eukaryota > Metazoa > Chordata > Amphibia > Anura > Dicroglossidae > Nanorana > Nanorana parkeri. Next base: position 156,888 of record NW_017307813.1, read on the forward strand.
AAATTCGGGATAAAGCTGGCCAAATATGTCACAGTTTGCAGAGTCTACTGAGTCTAGATGGAAAATGAAAGAGGTGTAGGATCACATAAGATCCAATGCATTCCTATAAATCTCATAAAATATACCACTGGATATGCTGGAACATTTTTGTTAGATCTAGTCATAATTACAACCTGACCACACACAGTACAATCCAATTGTACATTCTCCATTAGATTAACTAGCAACTACTAGTGAAATGTTTTTCACTTTTTTGGCACAGTGGGGATCAGGATAAAGAATATTGTGAATTGATAGTGTATGGAACATTATGTATTTTGTAGTATTAAAAGTAAATATTTAAACCGATAATTGTGGTGATCTGCATTTGATTTAAAAAGTGTTCACTTCTACACATAAAGGAGAGATGCTTGTATTGTGTACATGGATTTGTAGTGCTCCAGAAACAACAGAAATCATAGTATAGTATTATAGGGCCTGTTTCACAAAGACAAGTTTAGTGAGCTGGGCCTTCTAGTTCAACAGAGGAAGGGGACATCCGTAAAGCAAGCTGGGACATGAGAGACGGGTGAAAAACAGATGCAATGTGCTGGGACTTGTAATTCAATAGGGAAAGGACAAATGCCACTGGTGCATGCTGTAAACATTGAGGGGAATTTTTTTTAACACTGGAGCAGACAAAATCTGGAGCAGTTGTGCATGGCAACCAATCAGCTTATATTGTATTCTTTGCTGAACGAACTGTGCATTCCATCTACTTGGAATGTGGCTGTTGGCAGTGCAAAGTGTGGAATGCAATAGGTATAATATTGACAGCCTGTATCAGAGACTTCCCCAGTACAGCTCATCTGCAGAGTTCCGAGTTCTGCTTCATTAAGGGCACAGTGATTGAAAAAACAGACCAGCAGGAAGAGCATATCCTAAAAACCACGTGCAAGAACTGCAGATATCCTTCAAACACTGCTAAAGAGCATGAGGGTAAACTTCTTAAAATGAGAACTATGAGGTGAGTGCTTTGCACTCAGCCTCATAGTTCTAGCCGACCTGTGACAATGAGACTGTCACAGGTCGGCTCAGTAGATCGGGAAGTGAGCGAACACATACCAGCGTTCGCTCACCTCTCGATCCTGTCACAGCTCTCTGCCGTGATAGGGGGGGGGGCTGGATTCCCCCCTCCCCGCTCCGATCCGCCAGCGCTGACTGGTGGAACGGACGGGGGAGGGGGCGGGTACAGCTGGCTCTGCCTCTAGATAGGCAGAGCCAGCTGTCAGTCACGCAGCTGGGCGGATCCCGGCACAATTGTCGGGATCCGCTTCAGCTGCGGCGTCTCAGTATACCGCGAGCTACAGCTCGCGGTATACTGCGGCGTCTCAGTATACCGTGAGCTACAGCTTGCGGTATACTGAGCCTAGGGTGACGGGAGGACGCTAGTTTGTGTCCTCCCGTTACCCTAAGGAGAACTATGGGGAAAAGCCCTAACCCCATAGTTCTCCTTTAAGCAGGGTGTCCCTGCTTTACAATTATGGGAACAGACACCACATAATTGTTGGTTAAAGCAAGTGTACTCAGGTTTAATATGTAGAAAGAACTTTCGGATCACTTGAATCAACGTTTTGTATTCATAGCTGTGGTATCCCCATCTTCTCCCATTTGGTACATGAACAGGGTGACATATCCTGCGCCAAACATTTTTTTCTCTTTTCATCATACTCTCTAGTGTGAAGTACAAGGGCATACCAGTGTATACATTGAATGGATTGTTAAGGTAACAATCTGCACAGAAAGAACACCCCAACCAACGGAGTACAAATCCCTCTGTGATAGACAGCTGGGAGCGAAACGTGACCATGCATGTATTGCTACACTGTACAATGTGGATTGGGAAACCCCCCCTGCCAGGTTATTGGATTTTGACAGCAGCGGGTGTGCCGCTATCAGGATATCCAAAAGGTGATTTAAGCCGATTGGTTGCAGCCACAGTTCAGCCAAGAACTTTTGGACTGACTCCTTTGACAAAAGTCGTTTGAAAAATCAACTTCTGTTGAATGCAGGGATGCCAACAGGGCCACACACTGCTTGAATTTCGACCAAGCCAGCAGGACCTGAATGAAATTCGATCAGTGTATGGCCAGCTTATGTCGCCCTCTAATGCCTATGTCATCTTTAGATTTTGCAACCTTTACCAAGCCATTAACAAGAGATGTCAAAGTTCATTCAACAAATCAAGCTGAAACCCATGGAAAAAAAAAAAAGATACAAAAAGTATATTAGGATTAACAGTTCAGATTTACAGCAATTACCATTCAGACAGCGAGAAGAGATATATATGTTAACCGGTTACAAGGGACAAGATACAATGCATTATGGGAGATAATGGGTGTCAATGAGGTTTCACATCTCCATGAACCAAACACAGGTTGAAAGCCCTTGATGTAAATCACAGCCTTGTGCAGCCTTTTGTTACCATTTCCACTTAGCATTTAAATTGTAGCACAAATACCTAAAACTCTTATCGCCAAAGTTTCCAAGGCAACATTAGATGTAACAGACTTGAGAAGAAAATGAAGGAGGGTACGGGAGACTTCAGCAAGTACGCACACACAGTTCTAGATAGATACATTAAAAAAAATCAGGATAAAATTATATAATGCTAAACTAAAAATCATATACCACCGTGTATATTTTCTGCTGCAAGAATTGTGTGATACAGAATTGTATTCAAATTAACCCCTTCGTGACTGACGACGTACAGTGTACGTCGCCAGCATCGGGGCTGTTTAAACAGACTCCCGGCGACTTTTGCCGCCGGGACTCTGTTTAAACTTGTAGAGCCGACTGTCGGCTTTACAACAGAAGCGATCCTGGCGACTTACCTGTCGCCAGATCGCTTCTGCGTCCCGAAGAAGGGGCCGCCCCCCCCGCCGGACACCCCCGCCGTGCTTCCCGGGCTCCGTTGCCCCTCCTACGGGCCCGGGACCGGCGATCTTTGTGTCCGCGGGGAGCTGGGGAGGAGGTCGACGAACTTCCGTTCATCGATCCCCTCCCCGTTCTATGGGACCGGGAGCGATGCAGATTGCATCACTTCCGGTCCCTGGGCTGTCAGTTCTGGGCTCCTGCAGCCCAGCTATAAGCTATTGAAGTGCGATCTGCACTTCAATAGCTTATTTCCAGTGTAAAGGTGACACTGAGGGTCTTTTGGACCCCCAGCATCACCTTAAAGAGGACCTGTCACCACCATCTGCTATTACATGGGGGGGCTTGCAAGCCCCCCCATGTGATAGCAGTCAAAGTAAAGTAAAAAAAAAAAAAAAAACAGTTTTTAAAATTAAAATGAAATAAAATAAATCTAATAATAAAAAAAAAAAATTTAAAAGTACCCCGCCCCCGCGAGCACGCGCGTCGCCACGTAAACACGCGTCGGGTGCGCCTACGCATGAAAACGACGAACGCGCTACACATGTTGGGTATCGCCGCGCACGCCGGAGTGAGAGCAATAATCCTAGGGCCAGTATTTTGGGGTATTTCTAAATTGATGACCTGTGGGGGCTTTTAAAGTGTCTTTTATTGACTTTTTGGGGTACTGCAGTTTTTCGCCGTTTCACGGTCGCACGCAATCTGTAAACTGGGCATGTTGGGTATCGTTTTACTCGTTGTAACCTCATCTTTTATATTTCATTAAAAAAATGGGTAATTTGTTGTGTTTTGGGGCATTTAATTAAATTTGTCACTAAATTTCGGGGTTTAATAAGGAGTTGCGCTAATATTGCGCAACATAAAAATTTTCAACTACCACCATTTTATTCTATAGGGTCTTGGCATTCAGAAAATATATAATGTTGGGGGGTTTTACGTCATTTTCAGGCCTAAAATGTGGAATATAACATGGGTGCAAAAATTGAAAAAAGGGCCTCAGTCATGAAGGGGTTAAAATAAAAGAGCTTGACATATAACTATTTGCTCTCCCCAGCCCCCTTCCTCACACAAAAAACTACCCATGCTTTTAGGATAATGGGCAGAATATTCTTGTATGCCACTTGTGTGCGTCAACTACACATCGCATTTCCAGCTTGTATCTTCTCTTTAGTGCAAGATAGAGAATGATAGCCTGTACAGTATAGGGATTTAGAAACACACAAGCATTAAGGCATGTTCACTATATGTACAGTGAACTGAGTTTTTCTGCACAAGAACAATGCAGGTCACACAGAAAACAACTGTCAGCAATGCTGACTTGATTTGGCATACAGAACATTGGAGAAAAATGCAGACATACCGGTACTTAAATTTTACACAACGCACTGAAGTTCATCTAAAGTCACCACAATGCAACTCAGTTGAGTGCAATAAAGCAAAACTCTCGGCAAATCAAATCACAACACTTGCGGTGGAGCTACCACTTTAAAATGACAAAGTTATACTTACCCGGACCATGATCCTGGCTTGCTCTTAGACCACTCCCTTCAGCCTTACTCCGGCTCTGCTCCAGTGGTCTCAGGTCCAATTAGTCATATCGTCCTATACAGTGTATTAAACATGCGAATGTTGAGGGACATACCATCGCAGAAGACACAGGCTGGAGGAAGCAGTGTAAGAACAAGCCAGGATGGCAGTTCAGGTTAGTATAAGGTTGTCATTTTAGCTTCTCAGACAAAACGAGCAGTGTGGGGGTAGCCCCACTGCATGGGTTATGATTTTATTTGCCTGGGAGTTCCGCTTCAACTTTTGAAGTTACATTTTGTGACACTTCAATAGGAAAAAAAAAAAATAGTTTTACAGTGAGATGCGCTGAAACAGCACAAAGCAGAGATCCCGTCACCCAGACACTGGCCCACACAGGAAAACACTTGCAGGCAGTCGTGAATGGGCTCTTAAATCTGATGTTGATAGGGCAGGTTAGAGCCAGAAACTGTCACATTTTTATTAGTGTGTATTTATTCTTGGTCACTATTTACTGTATGGGCCAAAGATTTTACTTTTTCTTTTGATTCTTACAAGTGAAAAAAACAACCTATTATTAGATGGGAAGTGTGCTGGTGATTCTATGCAAATAATCAATTGAAATTATGATTTCCCTCATACCTTTATGACTGAACATCTCACTCTATATATACTGTATAAGTGGTTCTAGAAGCCAGACTTCTCCGTCTCCGTGTCAGAGATTCTCCAAAGACTACCATTTGTCTGACATAAATTACAACTAGAACTCAAACTCAGATCACCAAATGGATTTTCCCTCTAACTGTTGTATAATTTCTTCCAACTTTGCTAATACACAGAGGCACAATACTCACACATACTCCTGTTATTTCTTCCATCTTTGTGGTGCGTTAAGGCAGACTTTTCAAAATAAATGAGCTGTCAAATGCAACAATTTCTGGCAGTGTGCTGCAACACACCTTAGTATGTTGCCCGATGCTGCAACACCTGTCTGTCGGCAAAGTATGTTGGGATGCCATCATTCAGAATAAATGGCACATCACCCCAACACATCTAAAATGTAAATAAGCCCTTAAATGTCAGCACTGTGTAAACCGATTATTTAAGAAAGCACAAGTTACCTAAAACATAATAAGTGTGATGAGCAGGACATGTTACTCCTAATCAATTCAACGCTGCTGTAATATATGTTTTTAATAGCACTTCCCTAAATTGTCCTCATTTCAGTCAGATGTGACAGCAAGACTAATTGTATTGATAAAAAACAAAATCTATATTTGCTTAGCATCCGACTTATCTGCTTCAACTCTAAACTAGATGTTTAAAAATGTCTGCCTTAATCTCTTGACAGCCAGGAACATTTCTTACTGCTCCCCATTTAATCTATACATAGTTCAATCATAGCTTGAATTAGACAAACAACTTGAAAGGATCTCATTGTTCAAGTCTCCCTAAGGACTTCTCCCAATGTACACCACATACAGGGAATAAAGCTAGAAATATATAGAAAGAATAAAATCAAAATAAATGGCACTGTCCCTTTAAAATTTTTTCTTCACGTAGGCCAAATAATACAATTCATGGAAAAAACATGCAGAAATAATAATAAGGCAATTTCCAAGGATGTCTCAACTGGTTTCCATGTACACTGGTCAGACAATACAGTCAGTGTCGACTAGACATTCGATTTGCACACAGCATTACATGAGTACTATATTATTCAGCTTGCTTGAGTTAGCAAGCATTTAGTTACAAAAATGGAAGTTAGGGCCACTAGGGAAATGAAACATTACAATCTGTGTTTTCCTGAATGAGCAGCTATGAACTGAATTTCTTAGAACAGTCCGGCATGAGAATTTCACAATGGTCTTTAAAATTAAAAACAAACCTTTTACTAGGGCTGGTAATTATTAAAATGTTCGTGTTCGATTAATCGAATTTTTTTAAAAATCGATTAATCGATTAATTATAACGCACATACAAATCCAGCTACATTGGCCGATACACATACAGCACAGCAATGAAGTAATAAAATTAAATAGGATTGCACTAATCCAGCACGTTATTAATCTCACGTGCCCCACTCAATATGGCCGCCGCTTGAGTGGGGCAACTCAGAGTAATATTAGTGTGATCCTAGTTCATTTTATTACTTCATTGCTGTATGTGTATAGGCCAATGCCTTGGCTGGCGCTCGTGCAGAACAAGTTTCTTGGGCAAACTTCTTAGTTGTAACGAACCCGGAAGTCAGGCAGACGGAGCCACTTGGGCCGGTGATCTGTTGACACTTATTGAGTTCTGTGACCGCCTGACTTCCCTCCCTCAAGTGACCCCATCTGACTGTTTTGCATTCCCATACATGTCTACGGGGATGCAAAATCCATTCAAAGTCCACCTTAAAAAAAAGTAGTGAATGCAGCAACATTCATCTCATGAGTAATGTGAAGATACTTTGTTTTTGCAGCGAAGCCTGCAGAGCGTTGCAATGATCGTGGGTGCAACACATAGGCTCTTAGATTGCATTCCCCCATCCTCAGGTCTCTATGGATGCTTGGAGGAAGTACTACGGCTTGAAGAAGGAAGAGGGATTCCCTGGCACGCTCTGCAGTTGTCTGACTTGGAATTTCCTTAGAACAATCCCCGGCCCAAGTGGCTCCGTCGGCTAACAAAGGGAAGGGGGGAGGAGTACAGTGACGTCGATTTCCGTGACGTCACCGGATCTCTGACCGGATCTCTGACGGAAGACCCAGAAGACGGCGGAGAGGTGAGTACCGATCAAAAAAATTAACGATTAATCGAGAAATTAATTGTTAAAGTGACATTAAACCCTCAGATTTTTTAACATAAAACAATACTGTAATGTGTGCCTTACTGTAATCCATGGTTGTTTCCCTTCTTTTTGCTGCTCTTCCTTCTAAATCTGTATCTGTTCTCATGCTGGGCAGAACTTCTGTTTTGCAGCAGACTGCCTTGTCTCAGGAATGGATATATGATGTCTGTGTATAGGTTTGTAACCTGAGCCAGCACTACAGGAAGAGGCACTCAGCTACAAACGGAAGTTCTCCCCAAGCATGAGAAGACATGCGGATTTAAAAGGAAGAGCAGCAAGGAGAAGGGGAACTACCATGGATTACAGTAAGGCACACATTACAGTATTGTTTTATGTTAAAAAAGGGTTTAATGTCACTTTAATTTCCGCAGCCCTACCTTTTACCTTACCGTCAGGCATTTTGTATTTATTACTGCTACTGATTTAAAGCTGAACTCTTGAGCACAAAAAAAATTAATTTAAATATATTCCTCAATAGTCACAAAGGATATAAATCCTCTTTGTGTGCACCAAATGTCTTTACAAATCCATATATTACCATAAAAAAAGTAGCAGTAAAGTCATCAATGTGCTGCACATATCCTCTGCAGATAGCAGAGCTGTTTGAGGGACCCAGGAGGTCCATCCACTACAGCTTGCATGCAGATAACTATTCTGTTCAGCCACATTTGAGATTCACCTCTCCACTTCCAGACATGTCACCGGAAAATGAATCAGCACCATTGCTCTGCTGAGTTACTTCCCAGTAAGCAATCAGGCGACACAGAAGGCTCTACAGTTAAACCAGGAAATAGTTCTAGTCCTTCTAATTATGAAGTGCTGCAGGTGTATAACTCACAAGACTAGCTGAACAGAATTATGATTTCATGTTAGGTCAAACTGTTTAAATATATGTATTTTAACTATGTGCATTTGTCAGTTGTATTGTAATTTCCCTTGGAGACCATACAAAACTAATACATGAACACAATTGTTTTTGCTTAGCTGTGGATAG
>NW_017307813.1:165165-189470 GCF_000935625.1 Nanorana parkeri
AGTTCAGTTACTTAGACAATGAAGTATTTGGCCCACCATTCACTCCTCTGAGAAAATACAGAAATACAGGCAGATACAGCCCACAACTTATATCTCCTTGTCCTAGAAAAACAGATTGTTTTCTTCAGTCTGCCGAACTAAAGTATTTAGAAGATTAGACATTTATGCAGCTGCCTGCCCTGAATTTGGGCATCAGCTAGCCCCTAGAGCACACGGAAAATCCAGAACATAGCAGGATTGCAACTGCTGGGTATTACTGGATTAAAAAAAGCGCCTTGAGGTCGCACATACTATCACGAACACATTAACGTTTAGTTCCCCTTCTCCCTACTCACATCACCTAATGTACTTTCAACCTAATTATACCCTTGTAACAGTGATCTAATCTCACTGCTGCATACTAATTCAGCATCTGCATGATGTTTGACCAATTTGCCATGGTTTGTACAGAGAAATTCAACAAGCAAAAAGTACTTATGAATAAAGCCAGGGAGGGGACAAGAAAGATGTGCTTTATATGTGCACAGCACTAAAGTTAGAATATTAACAAGCCTTTTAGCAAAAAAGACACGGTGCCATATTTGTCAAGAGCGGGTGATATATTAATTGTCTGAAATGCAGAGGTTTCAAGTGGACCTTTTAGTAACTTTTCAAGTCTGCATAAATATATTCCTGACATCACTATTTACAGCAATGGCATTTTATTTTTTTAAAGCTGCACACTTTTTTAAAACACAATCCTTGAGCTCCATTCAAGATACCTTGTATAGGCTAAGATAATGTAATCAGTCTTCTGCAGGCAGAAGGTGAGCATTGTAAATTTGTAGCAAATCACAAAGCATGAGGCTACAGAAGGATCTGTGTGACACATTTATGAACACAGCCAAGTACTTCAAATTAATCAGGGTTTGCATGACCAGAAACTTGTTCCAGAAAGTAGATGTGACTCTGAATATTGCCATAAGGATGTTATTGCTACATCCTTTTGCTGAAAAGAGCAAAGGAAGGTATTACCACAAACCCATCAGTACGATGACGAACAAAGATCACCAGTCACCTTCACAATCCCCTCCACTGAGGCCGGTCCTCTTCTGGATTCTGAGAGGACCCTGGCAGATTGGCGTCAAATAAGAAGTTTCAGCATCATGCAGGCGCTGACATGGACACCAAAAGAAGGACCCAGAAGTAAACAGAAGAGGGCTGCGGCATCACATGACCATAGCTTAAGGTAAGTTTAAACAAAAAAAAGGCATTAAGACTTTTTGTTTCCTCCGGTGATCAGATAGAAATGGGGGACTTTAACATCCATGTATAACGTGGAACAATATATATCTGATGCTAGATTCACTTAAACGGACACTAAACTCAGGACTTAAACCATAAAAATATATTCAAGTACCTTAACTATTAACAAAAATGTATCTTATGTGTGTATCACTCGGCTGTAGATCCTCAAATCATCTCTGAATGCTGACACTGTCCTTCCTTCTGGAGGGTGACTACTTTTGTTCCCCATGGTCCTTGTGTGTGTTGTAAAGTAGCCACTGCTCTAAACTCAGTCCCATGACTCAGACTATGAATGCAACACAAATCAGTATGAGATTATAGTCTATCACGGGAGCAAGATTGAAGCAGTGGCTACTTTACAACACACACAGGGACCATGGGGAACAAAAGTAGTCTCCCTCCAGCAGGAAGGACAGCACAAATTCAGAGATGTTGTTAATAGTTAAGGTAGTTGAATGCATTTTTAAGATTTAACTCCTAAGTTGTCACTTTAAATGGCTAGTATCCTGCCAACTGACTGGATATGATTTATTCTCTATAGGTAGTCCTCGATCTCGCATACAAATGCAGAATCCAAAACACACACACACAATAGGTTGAACTTGACGGGCCTCTGTCTTTATTCAGCCTCAAATACTATGTAACTATCTCTACCTAATCTAAAACTGGACCTGCACTATTTTTTCCAGTGCAGCACACCACAACACACAGTAGTGAGCTCGAACACATTGGTTTCTATTTTTATAAGTCCCACCAAAAAACAATGTAATGTGAAAAAAAGAAAGAGCCAAGGCATAATGAAAATGATAAGGGCATGAAAGTTTACCAACAATCTACTGTGTTCCAGAAAGACAAATTACAATCAGATAACCCAGTAAGCTACGTGCCTGCAAACACCAAGAAGCGTTTACAGCTCCCTGTGGGTCTCTGATGCCTTCTATGGAAGGTTTATCCTGTGGTTTATGAAGGAGCCTGCTCAGGTCTAAACACTGGAGAACAAAAATGTAGCTTACCAAATGATATGTTCTATTATGTGCATTTCTCTACTGATTCACATTGTGGCATGAAGGAACATATTTTCATCTCAGATATGAGATGTTACCTGACAGCCAAAGATGGTGATCAAAGCTGCCAGATGTGTGTGGCCATAGAATTCAAAGAGCTTTCTGCACATGCATGCAAATGTAGCCTTAAAGCTTGTAGCTACCATTGAATTCACACAATCTAACCAAAAACAAGAAAACCTAGTAGGTAAAAAGTGAAACAAATAAATTAGGTCACGGTCTATACACTGTGGAAAGCAATATAGTTTCACGCACCAATAAGAGAAAATATCAAATTTCCAATAAATTTGTTATTATTTTTGACTTGCTGACAATGTTGTGCCTTCCGGTTCCAATCTCAAGGAGATTGGAAGCAACCAACATAACACACCTGACCAAAAATCAATTTTTTGCTCCAGCTCCTCCAGGACGGATGTACCGTTTCACGGCACAAGTAGACAGAAATTAGATCCTTCTCAAGCTGTTCAAATATTTCCCACAAGCATGACAAATGCAGATGCCTTCCATTCACTCCCACATGTAAACAAAGTGCCAGAGCTAGGCGGCCTGGAAATTTGCAGTTACACGGTATTGCAAGGGCAGAACATTAATCCACTCAAGCACAGATACACTGAAAATATCCCATTACTCCTTGGGACATGCATAAGTGAGAGAGTTTTTTCCGATATTATTTCTGCCTTACGTTATCTGAGCTGCAGTTAGAGCTGAAAATCAAAAGAGGTATTTATTTTTCCGCTATAACAATATCTTTCATTCTATAGATTTTTCTCTACAGCTTGGCACCATATTAACTGCGTAAAGGTATTTTTGTGGGCATTCGTCTAATTTAAAACTGTGAAAGGTCTTAAATTAAGGCAGTAGTAGAAATATGTCTAGCAGGTAATTACTTAGAACACTGTGGTAAAGTTCGAAAACAAAAAGCCAACTTTCTATTGAACACAAGAAAAAAAAATATTAGACAAAAGGACCCCTGAAGCATGTGTTTTTTTTATCCTCTATGATGGAAGATGTACATTTCCCCCATTACTCAAATATTGGACTTTCATGCTCTGGTCAGAGACAGCAGACAGTTTCCTCAAACGTATACTGAAACAGAGCAGCTTTTTAAGGGCTTCTAAAACAAAGGTGTATTTGACCTGAAAGTCACTTCCTTCTAAACGGTATTTGACCTGCTATGGATGGGTTTTGCATTCCCATAGACTTAAGAGAATACAAAACCAATTTGAAGCAAACAGAAGCCTATCAACAGTTTTTAGCTCTCCTAAGTTCCTCAGAGGAAAAGTGTGGGGCTTAGAGGGAAATGGAAGGGAGACCATTGTGAACGTCATCAGTCTTGAGAAAAAGTCACTTGCACTCCAACGTAGATATCTGTCAATGCTTTTTATTGACAAAAGATGTGTCACATTGTATGGTGATTGTATTTGAGCAGAACGGTAGAGCAATGAATAGGTGGACATTGAGCAAACACCAGCCAGACGAAATACGGTTACCAGGGTTGTGTGTGAGGCAGCGCCAGCTATCTGACAACTGGATTAATGAGAATGTCTTCAGCGTGATCATGACAGTTTCCAAAATACTTAGAGGCAGATATGCTGACCGCCTGAGCAAAACAGAGTAAAATGTACATAAATTGGTGGGAATGTGACATCATTATGACGTCAGAAGGGGAAGGAATAATGATTTTGATTGGTTTTTCACTTTTGTGCTATACAATGTGACACATCTTTTATCAATAAAAAGCACTGACAGAAATCTACGTTGGAGTGCGAGTGACTTTTTCTCAAGTGTTTAGTTTCCTGATTTGCAGCGGCACCTGCAGTCACTTCAGCGCCCAGCCAATACTTTGGGTTGTATCCGGTCAGGTGTGCGATGGGACCCTCTGGAGTTATATGTCATCAATCTTTCGCTCAACATTTTAGGTGTAGCTCCATGTTTTTACAGTCTGAACTGAACTATCTGGTGCTTTCATATATGAATACTGATCTGGGGACTATTTACTATTTTGAAAGCATTTAGTTCCGACTTTTAGCTTTTCCAAAACTGCATACAGATATAAATGTATACCTGAAAGCAAAAGGAGTGGAAAAGATCCTCTACAATGGCAGCCTCCATGTTTAGTTCATGACAGGTTTCCATTTAACTTTTATTTATGAAACAGGTGCATGGAGAGCACAGAGGATGCTGTTTAAGGAATATTTCTTTTTGCTAGTCAAGGCAGAGAAAACAAAATAAACTTTACTCCTTACGTTTGTCTATTGCATGTATATTTAGCTTTAAATACACTTTAAGGCGGTCTTAAAAAAATTAAATTTAAAGGATAAACTTACTCCTTGATCCTATGAAACTAGCTATAATGAAAGTGAGTTATAAGGTAATGATTTAGAAAAATTTACCTGTAATGGTTTCATTGTGTATAACCTCATTCTTAAACATTAGACAAGTTTCCTTCCTTAATGTCCTGACATTCATAATCAAGGATAGCCTGGACTTGACAATCCACCTGCAATTTAACAACTGCTTTGTCAAATCAATGCCCTGAGCACAGGGGAATGAAATTTATATGAAAGCTCATTGAGCTCGTTCTCTTGTCCTAGGAAAATTAGATTCACAAGGTTAAACACTCCTGGGGCCTAAAAGCCTTGGTTTATATTAGAAAGTGTAATTTGGTTTAAAATGCAAACACTTGGTATTCCAGTGGCAAAGCACACCACAATTACCTTGGTATTGTGATGTTTCATTTTCCTGGAAATCCTGTGATCAGCGAGAATATTAAAAACTCACTAAGCCATTTATATTTAAAAGATACTACCACCTTCATCAAGCTTAAAGGTTAAAGCCAATGGAATAAATGGGTCAATACATACTAGAGGGCGGTTGGACGTGCAGACATGATTCAGCCAGCAGCAGGACAGGCTTTTCATACAGGGGGGAGCTGTACAGACTTATTCTTGTGGTGTGGGGGTAAATAGTGATTAAAAAGGAGAACAGTGGGGTTAAGGCTTTTCCCCATAGTTCTCCTTAGGGTAAAGGGAGGACACAAACTAGCGTCCTCCCGTCACCCTAGGCTCAGTATACCGCGAGCTGTAGCGGTATACTGAGACGCCGCAGCTGAAGCGGATCCCGATAGTTCTCCTTTAAACAAGGTTTTCTGATCCGATAGTCATCCAGTCTGGCCAAAAATGGTCATAACTCATGACTGTCAACCCATGTATATGGGAATCTTAAAGTAAAACTGTGTTTGGCTGGAATTGTACCTTGCACAGGGCTTTAGACTCCACTGTGACTAAGTCTCATTGGATCAGCACTGTCACATTCTGCTTTTTACCTGGAAGAGGCAAGTATTTCCTTCAGCACCCAGAGTCAAGGAAATGTAAGTATATGTTGAGGTGAGGTAGGAGATTAAAGCAAAGCTGTTGCTTTGCTCTGAATAGGCTAAGTAAAGTCTTGTTTTAAAGTGTATGTATAGCCAAAACATTTTGTAGTTTGTGACAGCATAGGGAAGAATTAAAAACCCTGTCATGCTAAAATCATCATGCTGCTGATTTAAAATCATATTACATTAGTTAAACAAACATGTTTTTCATTGACTTGCAAATAGAGCCACCTCCTGGTCCGCTTTGTTACGTGCCCAAGCGTTGCATCCTGGGAAGGTTACATCAGCAGTACATTGGTAGGAAATCTCATCTGTAATCATACGAGATCTCAGAGAAAGGCATTTTCCTTCCCTTAAGATGATGTGCATGATCACATGTCCTAGTCACATGTGCTAGAGTTCCAGGAAGTAAAGGGAGATCTACTAATCTGCCCTTAGTAAAAATGGACACTGTCAAAAGACTGGGAAAGAAAAGAGAAATAAGGTATGCAAACAATAAAAAGCCGGCAATTTTCTAGAAGTGTGTGTTTATGAATTGTCATTACTAAACATTTCTAAAGGTGTGTTTGTTGGTATTTTAAAGATATGGGTAAAGTTCCTCTATTTATGTATCCTAGTGGCAACTATCAATTAATTAAATTTGTCACTAAATTTTGGGGTTTAATAAGGAGTTGCGCTAATATTGCGCAACATAAAAATTTTCAACTACCACCATTTTATTCTATAGGGTCTGGGCATTCAGAAAATATATAATGTTGGGGGGTTTTATGTCATGGAATATAACATGGGTGCAAAAAATGAAAAAAGGGCCTCAGTCATGAAGGGGTTAAGAGGCATTTTAAAATGGGGATGCCTGTTTTAAAGACAAGTGTCTTAGAGGGGTGTTCCCCTCATTTTGTAGAGATTTTCTTCCACCTCCATGACTGTAGAGAAATCCCTCCAACGGGACACAGACAGTAAAAAAAAATAAACTGATGGGTTTAAACTCTTCCTTAATCCATCCAAAACAAAAAAAAATGAATATACATACACTAAGATGTTCATTCTGGGTCCTTTATTTAATGATTCTTCTTGGTTAGTGTAACCACAGTAACCGAGGTTGCCATAACAGAACATGGTGGGGTAGAGGAATGCTTAGACAAACACTTTGTTTCTTCCATAAAGGCATAAAGAAATCTCCTTAACTAGGACACAGGCAGTATTTAAAAGCTGACAGTAGTCCCAACCCTTTCCCATTCAATTCAAAATGAGAAAAAAAAATAAACTTTTGTCTTAAACTTGGCTTCAAAAGCAGAACAACATACATAAATCAGTAAACTAGATTGTGTGAACTTCATGCTCCTCTTCTGACTGTAATTGCCGCGGTAAGCTCAAAAAATGTTGCAAATGTCCTTCTGAGTAGCTAAAAGCAACTTGTCTAATCAAGGAAAGAAGGTGGTTTCAAACAGCATTGTGCAATCAAATGGCATTGTGCATAAAGGCTATTATGATGCCTGAGACAAGCTTCATTACAACTACAGGCCCCAATCTTGATGATTTATGGGTTTCATGTTTTGATTGCAGTTCTGAAAACAAAGAATTAACCCAAACAGAAGAGAAGGAAAGCAAGCAGTTTGAATATATCACTTGCATGATTAGAGTGCAAAGAGATAGGTGAGAGGGATATGGGGTAGATATGACCAGAAACTCACATCTAGCAGACATTTCAGTCATTATTAAATACATGTAAATCCAAGAGTTGTTTCATATGATTAAGCTCAGCCATATAGAGTTTTTGTGTGCTCTTTAAATTTCAGCTTGGCAGAAAATGAAGATCTTTCATAAAGGATATAATACTTCATTCCTTTTGATATGTGGAAAGGACAGAGAAACAAACAATCTAAAAATATAGCAAGAGGAGGAGGACAGCAGCAATTTTCCAGGTGGTAAGGTTTAAAGGATAATGGACAATGAGATTAAAAGGTTAGCGTGGAAGTCTTCCAATTTTTAAAGGCTGCTAAACCTGAAAGAAAAGTGCTATAAAAAAGAGATACTACTGGCAAAAACCTTCATTTCCATGATTTTGTACAATGCTTGAGTTAACAGGCAGCATATTTACATTTGGTAAAACGCTAATGGAATGATAGTTGCTAGAGTATATTATTTTAATAGGCTTTACTAGGATTACATGACAAAGTTTTCAGTGTGTAAGGGTATCATAAACTGATTTCTTACTGGAACAGGCAATGTTTTCTTGTATCAGTCAATGATAATTATTTCTATTTCTATTAAGAAAAGGAAAAAGATTTTCCGAAACAATGTAAAAATCTTGGTGCGCAATCCCTTCCCACACTCGTAAGCCCTCACTATTACTCTAGACCAGTGGTTCTCAACCTGTGTAATCTCAGGACCCACATTTGTCCTTTATCATTAAGTCGTGCCTCAAGGTGCACTGCAATGGAATGTACAGCATTACGGTACCGCACATTCCGGTGCGGGCAATCAAACTGTGGATGGGAGGTGCGTTTGGGATGCCATTCAAATGAATGACAACACACCTCCCACACCAGAATGCATGGTAGGTGCAATTGCGTGGGGTAGTGCGTTAATCACACGGGACAATGTGATTAACGCACTCTACTAGTGTGAACGGGCCCTCAAAAACATTGACAGACACAATCTCACACACACTACAAAAAAATTATTCTTTTTTTTTCTTTTTTTAAGATCTACCCAGTCTCCCTAACTTACAAGAACTGGAGTGGATCCTCAGCCTGGGGTCCGGTGTGGGCTGCTGTGCTGTGACAGAGCTCCATCCATATGTGCATTGCTTGTATAGCTCCCTTGTGTGCCCTGAAGAGGTGCGAGGAGCCAGAATGTTACATGACTCCAGTCCAGGCACCTCTACAGGACACGCGAGGGAGCTATAAAGCAATGCTCGTATGGATGGAGTCGACACGTGGCGCGGGGCAGCATATTTTGAATGGCTGCTCTGTGTCAGAACTGACAGTGCTGTGCTAGGGGGAGGTCTAAAGAAAGACAGAATGGCAAGCAATACTTGGACTGGTCTCTTTAAAGTAACATGATATGCAAGCTGGGCACATACACTGAGCCTAAACTCTGAACAGTGTCCAGATTGTGAAATATGTCCAAACTAGGTATAAAGCACTGTTACATATTAGCTTATCTGTTACATGTCACAAGGAGTTGGATATTTACAGTTGTAACCACTGACATACGTACACCGTGACATTTAGAGTCTCTGCTTGAAATGGTATTAAAATGATGCCCTTGCCAATTGCTGGAACAATAGTGTATCACAAAGGTGGCACTTCTGGGGGCAGGGTCACCTTTGTCAGGTTACATATATAAAGCCGTTCTTTTAGATACTGCAATACAACTACACAATTTCCATACCAAATCCTTGCTCATTATAAGCATAATGCAGTTATGAATGCAGGCAGTGAAATAGCTGATCATGTATTTATATGTTTCTCTCTTACTAAACACTTTTTAGCTCCCCTACCGAATAATACATGTGCGAATATGAGGATTAATCAGTTGCCTCTAGGAATGACTAATAAACGGAATGCGGGGTATGAAGCAAATTGGACAGAACAACGGTAATCATGTCTACATCCCTTATTACTGGCCCTCCACAGGTTAATTCTGCATTCACAGGCAAGGATCTCATTTTTATACTTTGACGGGAATTAAGGGGAGCCAGTTCCAGCTGGCGTTTCCGCACAACATCATCAAGAGATAATTACAGAAAGGAGGACGGCACACACCTTTCACTGCAAGACAGGTCTGAATAAAACACTAATGAAAAGGAGGCAGAAAAAAAAGAGAGAGAGAGAAAAAGAGAAATAATTCCTCCAATGCAGGACCATTAACGGCACATTCATGTTATGCAAATGTGTGAATCACTGCCTTCAAACTGCCTGAAACAGCTCTGAGCCTGTCAGGCTTTTTATTGAAACAAATTAAAGTGCAGCCTATTGCTATCAGATAAGCTAAAGAGGGAAAATTATAATGTCCATAAATATGCTAATTCCACAAAGGGGGAGAGGAGGAGGGAAAAGATTGGAGTATTTTGAAGCTACCCTTATTAGTTTCACTCATCAGGGGGTTAGATGAACGTCTAAATAAAACAGAAAGGAGCAGCAAGCAGATAAAATGTTCATTTATTAGAAAGGCGGCAATTGTTATTGAGTTGCTGAATCTCCGGATAGATGACTGGTGGGAGGTGAAGCAGAAGTTACCTTCTTTTCTGCTAAGCGATTATTCCAACTGGTCAAGCTGGCAGATATACGCAAAAAAAAATGTCAGTTTGGCTGCAAAAAACAACTCATTTAGATGCAGCTCAAGAAGAAGACAAAGAGAGAGACATTTTCCAAAGACCTTTGCTAAAGGTCAGATGCTGTTTAGTGCTGTATAAAGTCAGTTATCAATGCAATTCCGCTCGGTGTGTTTCTTTTTTTTACTACAGCAATTAAAAACATCTGCCAAGTTTTGAACAAGTGTCCAGTTGTTTCCAAGGAGCCTCATCAGCACCTTTGTAAAGTCTGTAGCTAACTTCATCCACCCATAGGCCTGAATTAGGCAGCGACAAGAACAAGGTATTTAGACAAACTTTCTATGCTGGAAAGGATTGGGGCAGGTTGGGGTGGTCTTTTGTCACCATGAAACTCAACATCTTATAGGCTTCTATAGATGACCAAATGTAGGTTCCTTTTAGATACATTCGGCTTGCATTTAAGGCAAGTTTAAAGAAGAACTATGGGATCAGGGCTTTTCCCCATAGTTATCCTTAGGGTAACGGGAGGATACAAACTAGTGTCCTCCCGTTACCCTAAGCTCAGTATACCGCGAGCTACAGCTTGCTGTATACTGAGACGCCGCAGCGGATCCCGACATTGATGTCGAGATCCGCCCAGCTGCGTGACTGAAAGCTGGCTCTGCCTATCTAGATGCAGAGCCAGCTGTACCCGCCCCCTCCCCCGTCCGTTCCGCCAGTCAGCGCTGGCGGATCGGAGCGGGGAGGGGGGAATCCAGCCCCTCCCGTCACGGCAGAGAGCCGTGACAGGATCGAGAGGTGAGCGAACGCCGGTATCTGTTCGCTCACCTCCCGATCTACTGAGCCGACCTGTGACAGTCTCATTGTCACGAGCCGGCTAGAACTATGAGGTGAGTGGAAATCACTCATCTCATAGTTCTCCTTTAAACCATTTCTGAGTTCCTTCACATTTGCTTCTGGCCTCCTTTGGACCAGCATTTGACCTCCTAAACTGCATCAAGCAGTTTTTGTACTTCTTCCTCCTCATCACCAAAGGTACTAAAGATTTTAAGACTGTAGAGAGGGATACCTGTGTTAAAAAAAAAAAAAAAAGGGGGCTGCCATTGTTAACCCAAAAAAAAGGAGGCTGCCATTGTTAACCTCCCATTCAAAAAAATGCTACCTGGCTGGCTACCATCCTGATTCAATTGCTTTGGCCTAGAACATGTACTTACAAGGAGTTCTGCTCTCATTAGCAGCATACTAACTAATTCTGGATCAGTGACTCACAAAGCCTGGAAGCCAATGACAGCTAGACAAGTAGCATTGCCAGAAGCCAGTTATTGCCCCCACTTTTTTCTCCATGAATGCTAAAACCATGCCTATATTAAACAAGGCACATCCCAATCTGATGACATGCTATGTTATACCCTTTCAAAGTAATACCATGTATTTCTCATGCTATAGCCACCATGAGAGCTCAGCAACCCACTACTGACACCAAACAAAATGTAAAAAGAAAATCAAACATATATCTGAACTTCTGTGTGGTCGTTGGACCGCACAACGCCCCCTATCAGACACTAGTGGATGGGGACATCCTATAACTCTTATCTGAGTGCCATAATAGAACACAATGACCCACCATCCGTCTTACTTCAGTTGGAGATGTGTGGGTGGGGTTCGGCTGCAGCAAGCACACTTATAGGCTGTACAGGCAGTACTGAGGAAGTCAGTGCTGGCACTGGTGTTGTGGATGCACAGTTAACTTATTCCACAGTCAACATCTGATCGAGGCACCGAGGATCTGGTTGCCAGAGAGTTTTGCTCCGTTGCCATGGTAACCAGGAATTGTCCAGTCCTGGGTTAAAGCAACAAGTTTAATGAACTTCTGCAGGCGCACATATTCAAATTCCTTTTGCTCTCCCAACACTCAGTTCAGTGGTCTGGAGTAAAGAGAGCAAGTCCTGGATAAAATCCAAAGTGCAACTTGGTGCTTGCACAGGGACATAGGGCTGAGGATGCTCTCCTCATTTCCCCCATGACAGCATTTAGAGCTTGATCTGCGCTGTCACATGGGAGAAAAAAAGTGACCAATATTTTTCCCATACCCAGAAGTACCGGTTATCTCTTTTTGCTACTGCTGGTTGACAGTAGAGGCCATGGATCAAATGTGGTGTATGTGCAAGTTGGGAAAGGCAGCGGCTGAATTAAGCCGTTGTTATGCCCTACATGGGGGAAAGCACACAATGACATAGAGGTTGCAAGCTCTTTGGTGCACCCTTCATGTGACAGCTCCCTCGTAACTTCTAGATAACAGCTGTGAAAATGCTAAGTAACAATCAAGTTCACATTCAGAAGTCAGATTTGTAAAGCTTGCGTACAATAAGTTAGTCTGGATACTATGACACAATACCTCCCTATGTGATGGGCTGGAATCATTTTTGAGGTCATAAGATATTTTCAAAGTTTGTTAGATGTGTATAATGCAGAGTTGCTTCAAAAGACCATCCAAATATCAACTGATCCAGCTGCCCACACAGCAATATTACTGTCAAGAGTACCTTTCCTGTTTTCCCCTATCAATGGATCACAGATAAATTGTCAGTGCCAACCATACACAATAATGCTAAAATATTTTCTTCTTTTTCTCCTTACTAAAACACAACAGGCTGCAGTGGTTAAACTGAATGCAGAGATGTCTGCAGTCACAAGGTCATGGCTCTCTCACTTTTAAATTGAAATCCATTAAACTACTCCACCAGAAAGGTTTAAACCATAATTGCTAGCATTTGAATACAGTTTTCAGGGACACTTTCTCACTGGGCACATCCATCAGTACCAGTTATGAGTAACTCTTTGTAGTTTGACAAAAATGTCCCATATAATATATGGATGGAAATATAGAGATATATAGATCTATCTATAGATATATCTATATATTACAAATATATATATATTAGTGTGTGTGTGTGTGTGTGTGTATACATACATACATACTTATATACACACACAATATATATATATATATATATATAAATACATATATATATATATATATATATATATAGTCACACACACACTAGCAAGTGTGCCCACTCGTTGAATATGAGGGCTACAAAAATGCATGCTGGTGCAGTAGCAGTGAGTGGGAAGTGTGAAATGTGGATGTGTGCACCAGTGCTGGGGTGGCGAGTAAGGAAGTGCATGTCTGTTAAGATACCATGAATGAGGAAATGTGTGCCAGTGCAGTGGTGTCAAGAGATGAAGTGAACAGTTGGTGCAGTGATGGTGGGTGTGGAAGTGCAAGCCAGTGTCGTGGTGGTGGGTGAGGAAGCGCATGTCACTGCAGTGACATGCACAGCGGTGCAGTGGTGGATAAAAGGAAAGTGTGCATTGGTGCAGTGGCAGTAAATGGGGAAGTGCATGGCAGTGCAGTGAGTGAAATGGAAGCCGGTGCAAGTGAGCCATTGATGTAGTGGCACGGAGAAACTGTGTGTGGATGCAGTGTTGCCGAGTGGAAAAGCGCACGTCAGTGCAGTAGTGCTAGTGGAAAGGTGCACGTCAGTACAGTGGCGGTGAGTGGGTGTGTGTTGGTGCAGTGAAGGAGTGGAGAAGGGCGCGTCCATGCAGTGGTAATGACTGGTGGCGTGCACATCCATGCAGCAGTGTCGAATGAATATATGTGCATAAATGCAGTGGTGGCAAGTACAGAAGTGTTGCAGTGGAACAAAGTGAAAAATGAGGTAAGTGGGGTGCAGAGCCAAGATGCAGGTACAAATAAGAGCAATGTGCGGTGAAGCCATGAGGTGAATGCAGAACTGAGGGAAAAACCATAAACTCCTGATTGCTCTACAATAGGGATGCCAGCAAAAAGGAACTAGGGTGGACATAAGAATCAGTACCATGAGCAGCGCCCAACACTGCTGGAGAACACTAAATTGTTCGATCCTTACTATGGAGGGAAGCAGTAGAGACTGATCCTTGTCAACCTTGTAGATCAAAAATGTACCCCAGGAAAAGGATTAGGGTTGAGGAGGATCAAGCACCGTGAGGGGTGCAGTCATCTGTGACGGAAAGTGACTCCTCCACAGTAAGGTGTGCGACATCAAGTGCGTTACCATTCCTACGTAAAGGCTACTACCAAAACAGGAATCAGAGCTTCCAGGGTCTGAGGAACTTAAACCTGGGAAGACGCAAAATGGGGAATGATAATAGCAGCAGGGTTAGGAAGGGAAGCTAAAGAAAGTGCCTGATTAACAGGTCAGATTGTAAGTTATGGAGGGAAAACCTGAGCATCCAAGCAGCAAATTACTAAAGGGACTGCAAAAATGTGGCTGCACCTTCATGTAGATGATTGTGCATATATGAGAGAGGTCTTCTAGCTTCGGGAACTGTGGCATGAGTGTGATAGACTCCGATTGCCTATGAGTTACTACTAGAGTAGTGGATGAAGGTTCGGGCTCCTCTACCCCATCCACAGATCTTCTGTGTTGTAGCAAGCATAACACTGCAATCACCAGTAGTATTGGGAACAACATTGTCAAGGGCAGGTTCAAAGTGACGTCTTCCCTTAAGGGGAAAGTGAATCAGACCCTCCTGAGGCACAACCTCAGTGTCCTAGGCATGTAGCCAAAATGCCCTACACATGTAAACAGACTTTCTGGCTTTAGCACCGAGGCAGTATTTACTGTACTGTATTGGCATTCATCTACCGATTACTGTTCACTTACATCCTGGTGGACTAAATTAGTCATTGGCTTCTTATACTATTTAGCCATTTAAAGGGAACAGTGTGGGGCAGAAGCAGCCATTTCAGTGTCTTTTCCTCACACAGATACCATTGAGCTGCATGTAGGAAGAAAATGGTGAAGAAGCACTTTTCCTATGAGCTTTACCCAGCCAGTAGCAAGGGCAAGCAATGGGCTTTAGGTCTCTTTTAAAAGATTTTTAAAAAACTAAGAATTTTGATGTGCAAAAAGGTGGAGATACATTTTAGAAATTAAGGTAAAAATGTGGGTAGCAGCATTTTCAACCAAGCCAACAAAGATCTGAGCATGGCTTTTAACAATTTTGAACCTTTGAGTATTTGAGTAGAGAATTTTGAAATTTTGAGTAGAAGCGCATCTACCACATTTCTTCAGCATTAAAGAAAGCTTCCATGCTGGATACTAAATAGTTATTTGCAAAGGGCAGTCAGCACTGCTAAAGAAATACAATGTGTGAGTATAAAATAGTAAATAGTCAGAGGAATAAAGTTCTCTTCAATTAAACGGACGTCACACATTTTTAGAGGAAGTAAAAGCCAATGTCACACGGCATACTCCATTCCTTCTTTCCCTTTATTGTTTAAATACTACACATGACGGCTGAAATAGAACTACATGTGGATGCCAGAGGACAGCACTTCTATGACAGTAATGCAAGTCCATTTTGCTCTGTGAAATTACCAAAAAGGAGACAAGATCTGTGTTTGAAAAACAGAGTTCCAAAAATAAAAAAATGTCTTATTTTGGACAGAGTGAGGAAGGCTTAGAACCCATGTAGGGGCTTATACTACTATCTGAGGCTTTGTTAGAAATAATTTCCCTCACTTTCAGAGGCACAGAAATAGAAACCCATAGGGGTTCTAGTCTTCCACTAATGCTAATGAAAAACATTTTTGATTGTGTGTGTTGGATTTGAACATTGGGCTGGACATACACTTAAAAGGCCGGAATGGATGCAGAATCATCATCAGGCTTTTCCGCCCTTGGGCCCTACAAATGCTGCTTGGGCTTCTTTGGATCTTATTATTCTACTGTTTTTTTTCCCCTAACCAAACATATTATTCTCTGTATTGCCAGCATTACAGTCCAAGGAAAGTCTGTAATTGCAATCAATCAATCAATGCAATTCTTTAAAGGTGTATTCCGCATTTTGAAAAAGACAAAAAATTATACTTTTTGCACCCATGTTGCAAATAGTATTTATTTGTTTTTTCCAATGGAGCCTGCAAAGCATTACTACTGTGATCAGTGCATCGCAGGTGCAATGCACAGACTCCTGTGGACTATTCACCTACACCCATGACTACGGAGCTGGAAAAAGTAACCAATGGATGTCAATGCACTTGTGTTCCACTTCCATTCCTTTGAGTTTCTCTGCCTTGCTGCTACAAGTTTTTCCATTTAAAGATCCTGCAAATGGATCAGTGGAATTCAAAAATATACAGAATGCTGCAGGGGGATGAACTGCACAACTGAGGTAAGGGGGTGGGGGCTTCAGAATGGCACCATGTTTCATGTTGCACCTAAAATAAGTTAATAACATGAAACATGGTATGAAAGGTGGTATAATAAATTAGCAACACATGCAAATTGAGCTGCCTTTCACTTTGCAAAGTCTGTTCGACAGGTTTACAGTGTATTAGTGACCCGTGTATCTGAATTCCTGGGCAGCCAACTGCAACAGATTTACTACTGAAGATGAGACTGTGATGAAGATGAAGTGATCAGGGTCATGTTTCATTTGGTTGCAGAGCAGCCAAAGGAAGAAACTGTAACCTTGTAATACATCTGTCATATGATCACTGCTCCTGTTTGGCACTTACTGTTTCGCACAACCTTGTTGCACAACAGAACTGGTAAATGTACCCCAATGTGTTACTTTAAATGGAGTGCTCATTGTACTATTAATTTGACACAATACAACAGAAGAAAGAAGCTACCGTATATACTCGAGTATAAGCCGTCCCGAATATAAGCCGAGGTACCTAATTTGACCAGTTTATAAAAGGTATTTTGATGGTCACAGGTATTTATGACCAATGCTCCTTTAATTTGCTAATGTAACAACATCCTTGCCTGCAGTACATCGGGAGAGAAAGGGGAGATTTATCATGACATAAACCTACTGAAGTAGTGCACACATTTTAGTACTATGCATCTTAAACATACCACTCTTCAGAATTAGGTATTCATCTTGCATAGGTGTGCAGCCCTTGGTGTGTTCTCTATGTCTTTTAACCAAGAACACGTTCCCCCTGTGGGAGTAAGGTCGCTTTATCTGCAGTGCAAAACACACAGAAATTTCAAGTACTTACCTTTGGAAGCTGTGATGGCCACAAGAAATTTTCATACAGCACCCCGCAGGAAAGAGAAGGGGAAAAATAATAAAATTTTAAAATTCATTTAACGGTCTACATTTCATCCTTGTAATGACATGAAAAACAAACAAACATTGCAATGCAACAGGAGGAAAGAAAAAACAGCACCACTTGCAGATTCGATCCATTATTAAAGAATTTCATCTAAGGAGAACATTTAAGAAATCTATAGTTCTAGGTAGCAGACCAACATTTGCCATAAAGGTTTAAAATCAGCCAGCTGTATCCTCTGTGGGAATATGTCCTTGACATATAAGCTTGGGCCACAACCAATAACTATCAACTATCAATAACTATCACTTGGTGCGAGCAGGGTTTCGGTTATGCAGTCAACATTTCAAGTATTTGGAGGCCACCAGTTGAAACCTGCTCTAATTACAGAAAAGAACTTCATTTTTCTCATTTATTTTTTTTCTTTAAAATGCTTCCAACAACAGAGCACAGAAAATATGAAATTAATAAATAATTGTGGTAAAGTGAAATTAAAGATGAAAGGCTCCATTAATCAGTATCTTAAGGCAAGCTAAAAATCTCTGATGTTTAAAGCTGTAGAAAGTGGAAAATATTATATACTAATGAATATATAACCTACTGCTGTCCGTCAGTGGATATACACAATAACAAATTTATGGGTGGTGATGTAACAAAGGGCCAGAAAGAAGAAAATAGCAGATGACCCTTGACACATGTTCTTAGAAACACAGCAAATTGCAAATTCTGCATAAAATAAAATAAAACTTTGTAGGCTAAAATTCTGATCTTGTTCTCAGATCAGAATTCCTTTACCAAAGCAAATGTGGAAGTATTAAAATGGTTGCAAAAAAAAACACAGAACAAAAACAAACAAAAAAAAGAAAAACAAAATACAATATTAAGTGTAGTAACATGAACAGGTCTTTGTGTTGATTCATCCCTCTTCTAAAGGTGCCCATACACCTTACAATTTATCTGCAGATTTTCTGTGGTCAGATGGAAAAAGTGCAACAGTTTGGCCCAGGTGGAGATTACTCCTTCCACACAGTTAAGTGTAGATGGAGGAATCTGTTGCACCTTTTCCATCTGACCACAGAAAATCTGCAGATAATGCTAGCCATAAGGCTAGCCATACACTGGCTGATTTATCTAATTCAACCCGCGGGCTGAACGGAAAAGATGCTGGATTCCACCATTCACCATAAACTGCATGGGTGAGGGGAATTTCCCGGCCAGCCAATGTATTTTGGCAGCAGCAGGTGTGCCAATGTCAGAATACCTAAATAGCAACTGCAGCTGATTGGCTGTAGTCAGTTTGACCGAGAATTTTCAGACTGTCACCTATGACGAAAGTCATTGAAAAAACGAATTTGTTGAATGGGGTGTCTCGATAACTTCAAAGTGGGATGTGAGTAAATATGGGAGGCCCCAAATGCGGGATCTTGCCAAGTATGCATCTGTGGAGGGGGAGGATGGAATTTAACAAGTCAGGGGAGGGGCCAAAAAGAATTAGAGCACTTGTTCTTTAACTGCCTCCCGGCCAGCCGTTGTACTTACACGGCCAATTCTGTCGCTGGGATAAAAAAACAAATATAAAAAAGCAGTACCTGAAAATGAAGACTGTTTATACTCTCCTGTCCCACCACCCATTTCTCTGACATGCTCCATCACCTAGCAACAGCAACTTTACATCGAACACAGTTGCTGGAGTGTCAGATGTCCGGTCCACCACTACTTTGTAGTTCCTTTCACTGTCCCCTATAACACTCTAGAGATGAATAGATGTCACCAGCACACAACCAGTATTGCAGTCCAAAGAGTTTGTTTATTGGAACGCCATGTCACCGTCATTGCTGAGCCTAATGAAGGCGCTAGTTTTGGTGACATGACGTTCCAATAAACAAACTCTTTGGACTGCAATACTGGTTGTGTGCTGGTGACATTTATTCATCTTTATGCTGTGTTGCAGCGCCATCCGCAGGTCACTTTTTTTTCCGGTAAAGAGTGCGACAAGGTATCTTTTTGTGTGTCTATAGCACTCTAGGACACAGCAGTAGTGTAAGGGCCATTGGAAGAAACCACAGCAACCCTGAGGAGGTGTAGACGTGTTGAATGTAAAGATTATTTGAGCGGCTGTAGCTTTTGAACAGAGCTAAGAACAGACAGTGGGATAGCTAAGCATAAACACCAATTCTGGTTCCTGCTCTTATACTTTTTGACCCAGCAAAGGAGTCACTTCAGGGAGAACATAAACAATTATAGGACTTAGTTATACGATACCGTTAGGCACACTTAGCATGAGGTCTAGGATGTAGACTGTATGGTCAGTGTCCTTTTCCGATTCCCAGCAGTAGGTTTTAGCTAAACATTTGTGCAAACATGCATCTTTCACTGGTGAGCCTGCAGATGTTGAATATTTCGATTTTTGGATAAGCCCAAATGTGACCAATTCACTTTAAACAAATGGTCTCATAAGACAGATGAACTGAGATGGTGCAATCTGCACCTAACACAAGTTAGATTGATACCTCTCAATGAAATGGCAAACAATGCCAGCCTCAAAGAAGGAAAAAAAAAAAAAGAAACCGAAAACACAGCAGATCACTCACACTTGGTCTGTGAAGAGAAGGTAAGGGTAATCTTTGCAAACAGCTCATCTTTTTCAAACCTGTCTTCTTTTGCTCGTGTCCAGAAAGCTTTCTCTGAGAGTTCAGTGGGAGTAATCTGAAGAAAAAAAGCAATTATGTGTTACTTTGAAAGGAACAAGTGCAGACTACAAAATGTGTTTTCATTTCAGAACTTTGCCACGTGAATGACTGGTGAAGAGCTGCTCAACGGATGAAAGAAACAGAGCGCACATTACGGATTAGGGAGTGTGGGAATATGCGGGCATGTTAGCTCTATGAAGCTGCACCTTTGCTGGGTTTAGAAACAAAAAAAAATATTAAAGAGGATCGTCCGTAAACAATCAAAAAGATTAAATATGCTTACAAGTAACACCTTTTATTTT
This sequence comes from Nanorana parkeri, assembly GCF_000935625.1. Lineage (NCBI taxonomy): Eukaryota > Metazoa > Chordata > Amphibia > Anura > Dicroglossidae > Nanorana > Nanorana parkeri. Next base: position 185,278 of record NW_017307813.1, read on the forward strand.
GCCATGCAGCCAGTCCTTTATTCTTTCTGTGTTATACTATACCTGCTTTATTCTAAACACTGATACTCTGCTTTCTGAGCCTACAATCATTCTCTATGAGGTCTCAATTCCATACCTGAAACAAGACTGACCTCGGAGGCTTCCTGAATACAACCCCCACCCACCTACTAGTGCATAAAACACAAAACTGTCAAAGCGAGTAATTTGTTTCACTCGTTGCTCCCCTTCCCTCTCATATTCCAGCAGCTAGTGCAGGTACTCCCTCTTGTAACTAGTGTTAAGTGGGGACTTGGGCCGAACTCAGTTCACCCAAGTCCAAACAAAACTGAGACCGACATCCCCTTCCCGGACCAATCAGTTGCAGCAGGGACATTCCCTGCCCTGCAGCTACACATCAGAAAGGGGCAGGGAAATCCCCTGTCCCAACTGATTGGGCCAGGAGGGGATGTGTGTCAGTCACAGTTTCGTAAGGGCTTGTGCGAACACATGCAATCTGGGTTCACAGCAAACCCCACACATTACTTGTAACCTAAAATCCCAGTTTATTATAGATCAAAGCCTTTGTTACAGGGATTGTGTCAAATTAAGGAAAAAGATTTGAAGAACAAAAAAAAGCATGTGCATTCTGGTTATCTCCCTACAGGATCAAAGGGTATTTTTCTGTACTTGCTGCATTTTAAAAGGGATAAAACATGGAAAAGTGTACATGGATTGCAGAGATGTACTGCATGTTTTATTTTGCATATTATCCAAACACTTTAAACGTTATTTTCATTCAAATCCAATATTTAATTAAATTCAAATTGGTTGGTTGAATAAGATTTTTTTGTTTTGCTTAAACTCTGAACCTAATGACAGTGAAGGACTGTACAGATATGGTCTCTTCATTGAGGTGCCCAAACACCTATCGAAATTGTCCACGAATGGTCTTTTGAACGATAATCGATCAGTTGATGGGACACCAATGATTTTAATTACTGTACTCCTGTCCGAATTTCCAAGGTCGGTCCGGCTGGAAAACTTTTCGAATTGTATGAAAATTGATGGATTAGTGGCGTTTTTGTAGGGGGAAAAAAAATTGCAGCAAGAACACTGCACAATCGCAAACGAAAATCTGTTCTGTCGAGCGACAAAATTTGGTGAGTTAGTATTGCCAACGAACGGTAATTTAAATCGACATTGGTCTGTGCTTGATGGGCTATTTGAGATAGAATCGAAAGACTTCTTGGCAGAAAATTCCCGATCGAAAATCTATAAGTATATGGTCAGCTTTAGCCTAAGGGCAGGTTCACACCATTTTCCGGACCAGATCTGGAACGCAGTGCATTGTGTTTTGCTGAGTTTTTGCCGCATTCCGGAGCTGGGGTTTTTTGCCTTTTTTTTTTAGCTTACAATGGGCTTCCAGGTGCGTTCCAGTGTGTTCATATTCATTTGTTATGCGTTTACATGCATTCCAGACCAGGCAAAATAAGATGTGCATTATTTTTCTGGTCTGCAACGGACTGCACTGCTGTGAACAGAGGCCAGAAATAGCATAGGGATATATTGGGATGCATTTTCGGTCCGGAAACAATCTAGTCATGGTCTGGATGTGGTGTGAATGGGCCCTCAAAGACAAGACAAGACAGAGGCTGGAAAAGGAAGTTATGCCTCGTAATTTACACATTTTGGTTGAATGTCAGGAGTCTCTAACTGAAGTATCACCTACCATGTTTCAAAGATTGTAAAAGAGCATACTTCTAATCCCCTTATACAGGGACTATGTGATTCTAATGCAGTTTCCAACTCTAGGAGATATATTTTTGTGTATTTTTTTTTTTATATGTATGCAGAAATCTTAGCTCTCTTTCATTTACCTATACTGCAATATATGCGAATTATCTGTTTTACAGCACATTCCTGCAAAAACATAGCATTTCTAAAGGGATGCAGGGGATGCCAAACTGCATTTTCACTGTGTCAGAAAAGGAAAAAATGCATACAGAAGCTTAAGTTAGCCTTTATAACACTAGGCAAAGCAAGACTGCTTGGCATAAGGGACATTTAAAATGAAGGGACACTCATTTCTAATGGAGAGCATACAAAAGCAGTAAATACTACACATTGTGCATCTATTTTTCATATAAACCATAAAATGTAGTGTGCGGTGTGGAACCTGCCATGTCGTTCAGAGTGTTCTCTGCACAACACTCCTGAGAACACTCATTTCAGTAGATATAAATGATATGATGTACTCAGACCGAGCAACTCTAGCAACTTCAGCACGAAATTAAAGCTAATTTGCCTACAAACGTCAGGTGGTCATAATAATGTGGCCTTATATTCTATTTAGAAAGGTGAGGAGTCCATGCTGTCTCATTCTAATGGGTGATGGAAAGCCGGCGGACTTCACACAAAAACACATAGATATGTTCACTAAAAAGATGGTGTTAAAACAACCTTTCATAAAGCAGTTGTATGCCTCCTGACATTTTACCAGAAATAAAATGCATCTGCCAACCACCCATCTGTTGATCCACAGCAAGATTTTAGTGGAGGGATTTTAATGGAGGTAGATCGCTGAACAACCCTTCTTGAATAAGAGCCTGTTCACATGACGTCCGTATTCTGTGCTGACCTGATCCATACGAGTATGGGTTACTTATTGGTTTCAGTTAGTAAGGAAGTCTCTTCGTTTCATTGTGGTTCTTTAAGACCATATAGTCTACTGGAGTGTTTTGTGTATATATAACAACAACACCTCTTAATCATTCATGCCTGAAGAAACTCCAAATTTTTCATCATATATGGTTCCTCTTGGTGTACAGTGAATTTAAGGGGGAGACTAGTGCGGGACCAGTTATTATTATATAATTGTCTACCGTACTCACATTTCGTCGTCTCTTACCCCTCTTGTCTTTTTAAATCCGTGGGTTCTTTTTCGGTTTTAACGGTACTGTCACCAGCGCATGGTTAGTCCGTGAAAGTTCTTAATCTCACTGCTTTCCCGAAGTTCTTTAATGGTATCCAGGAACCTCTGTTTTCAGATCCAAAATGTCCCAATAGGTAAGGTGCTATCTCCGGCAGTTGATTGTAATGTCTTCCCTATTTTGTAAAGTGATGCGCAAACTGTTGGCGCTAAATAAATCCTGTATAATAATAATAATATATATGCATCCCAATGTATCCCTATGTGTTTTATGAGCTATAGTTCTCACGTGCGCAGTCCGTTCCGTTCCTGACTGAAAAAATTCTGCCTGTCACATTTTGTTGGTCAGGAAACGCAGGAACGCGTCAAAAACGCAACACAAACGGAACGCAATGCAGCGAAGCAATAAAAAATACATTTATTCTTGCTCCACTTTTTAATGATGTCATCATTGTTGGACTTCCTGGTTGTGGTGGAGCATCAGATGGAAAACCAGCAGTCATGACTAACATGGTCCTGGACATTGAGCGATTCGTCGGATTGATGGAGCATGCGCCAATGCTCTACGACCCCCGCCACACACAGTTTAAAAATGTGCATCAAAAAAAAAAAAAGTGGATAGATATAGCATCAGAGCTGTATGATGAATACTCAGTGTACAGTAGTGCCCAGAAGAAAGAATGTGGTGAGTGGTTTACACACACAAAGGGAAGATGATGTTATGAGAGGACGGAAGTGACCTCAGAGGAAGAATCTGCATACTGACAGCCCCACAGCTTGGAAAAAAAAAAAATGAACCGTCATCATCCGGACCGAAAACGCATAAAAAAAACGCACTGCATGAGTAGCAGCACGTCTGCAGATCCGCACCTGATCAGGACCTGAAAATCATGTGAACAGGCCCTAAGTGTAAATAGATCTAGAAGGACAAAAATATGGGAGACACAGACTTAGTTTTAAAAAGCAGCAGGTTCCAGGGCCAATATCCTGATCCTGGTCTCGCTACCTAATGGGTTACTGCCCAGGAGCAGACATGCAGCCAGTAAAACTTGTAAAGTGTAAAATATCATCTTCCGTACTTGTTCCAGGTAAGTGACTGTCTAGGTAGTAAAGCCAGGACCTGTATGTTAACCCTAAAACCGGTATATAGAAAAAAAAAATCGAAGTCGGCAATAGGAGGTTTGGTATATCTATCCTCACAGGTTAACATTTCTGGATAACATCTTTTGTGTCCATTCCAAGTGAACATTAACACATACGTTAAAAAAAAAGAAAATTATATATA